>NC_068361.1:41988600-42202139 GCF_020536995.1 Dreissena polymorpha | reverse complement strand
AACCAACCCTGGGGCCCCGCCCACATAGACCACACCCACCCAAAATTGCATTTACTATAATTTCTTCATTTTTACACCGATTCACTTCAAATTGATATTGAACTTCTCTTATGACAATACAGTCAATCTCAACTATGCAGGCCCCATTACCAACCCTGGGGCGCCCCGCCCACATAGACCACACCCACCCAAAATTGCCTTTTACTATAATTTCTTCATTTCTACACCGATTCACTTCAAATTGATATGAACCTCTCTTTTGACATACGGTCATCTCAAACGATGCATGGCCATTACCAACTGGGGCGCCCTGCCCAAATATGTCACACCACCCAAAATGGCCTTTTACTTAACTTCTTCATTTCTACACAATTCACTTATAATTGATGATGAACTTCTCTTATGACAATACGTCAATCTCAGCTATGAAAGGGCCCCATTAAACACCCTGGGGCACACCTAGGTCAAACTTCGGCGTGGGGATACGCGTCGGCCTCTGCCGCGCCCTTTCTAGTTTATGAAATATTTTTCAGAATGGACATGCTTGAAGTGCGTGGAAAATCAAAGAAGAATGTGACAGCATGTATATTATTAACTCCAGATGTAAAATCAGCTATAAATGTCCTGGTGGAGACAAGAAGTAGTTCATTGGTATCAGTTCCAAGAGACAATCCCTATTTTTCTCCAGATTAAATGCTCTTACTCCATTATCTGGCAGTCGAGCTATGCATGAATTGGTTCGAGAATGCCCGGGACTGCAGAGGCCTGAAAGGATAACAACAACCTTATGAGAAAATACATTGCTACAGTGTCACAGGTAATTATACCCTAAAACCTTAGGTTATGCAGCATATTTGAAGCACCTTTGAACTGAACAAATTATAGTTTTTAAACCTAACTAGGACAGTAGAAACAGGTAAAAATGGGTAGACAGACTGATAGTGAAAACCACTTAAAAATCCTCACTGGTTCATAGGAGCCTGAGGTATATAGTAATAAATGTATAATCGTGTCTGAAACCACAAGGTCCAGAGAATGGTATTTGGTTTGTAATTACTGAGTTGTTCCACTACCAAGATTGTTCAAATTATGCCCCTGGAGTCAAAGTTTGCCTGCCTCTTTGGTCACAAGTAAGCATAGAGTTAAATGGTTATACCTTCTTATGAAACCTACGCCTTAAATACAACACAGCCCAGCAGCTAAATATTTGACATTCTTCAAAAGTTCCAAGGTTACTTTGTCATGGTGATTTGCCAATCATTGGTTCAGCATTTCTTACTTGCTGTCAATATACCTTGAGCGACCATTGCAGTCCTTTTGTTTACTTTAGTCTTTGATACATAGATTTGTTATTTATATTAAACTTTGCTGTTAAATCAAGAAATTGTTATGTTGTTTTATATGTATGTATTTGCTTTGGTTCGAATATGGCCATATTAAATGTATGCAAATGTGTTATCCTTGTCAAATAAAAAATCATTTCTTGAAACATTCAGGTTCAATATTGAACTTTCTATTTATAATTCAGTACTTATTTTTTATTTTACAAAACTGGTACAATCGTTCACAATTACTTCTAAAGTCTAGTGTGCAAATATTGGATTGTTTAAGCCATTTAAGAATTATGGTCTTTGTTTCATATCCCTGTACAGATGAGATATTGTGACCTGAAGGTTTCTTTATTATGGCACAATATTTATTTAGACTTTCAGCAATTATACTACATTCTCTTCAGTTTAATGGCATACATACATACATGTATACTTCGGCTTTATACAGGAATAAGTAATTATGTTGAATTTGCTTGCCATCAATTTGTGAATAAATATAATAAAAACTTTATGGAGACCTTTGATTTTGGCAGCTTTTGTATGACAGAAAATGGTTATCTGTGAGAACCCAATAATTGATTTTAAATGTTAGACCCAATTGTTATATTAACATAAATTTTGGCATATACAGGAAGTAGCTATTTGCAAAATGGCGGATCATGTAAATACCAAACCACGTGTTGGCTTTTCAGAATTAAACATTACAAAATTTTTGACTCTGTAAATGCATGGTGTGATTACAAGAATTTGGAGCACCATAATGACTACAACATATACAGATAAAAGCTTTCTTGTGTACATCTTTTCTGTAGAAGATGCAAAAAAAATTTGTTAAATTGGCAGCAAACTGGAATGATGACTGCATATTTGTGAATATAATCAAGAATTAACATGCTTTATAGATTCTTGACATGACTCATGGTGAACTAAAATTGCTTGCAAAGCATCTGGGACATGATGTGAAGACACACAAGGAATATTATCAGTTGTCTTCCAGTACATGGAACTCTCAAAGGTATATATTCATTAATAAAAATCTTTAATTTTCCATACACATATTTGAAAAACTAAATGCTATATTGTAACTAAGAGGGCTAAAAGAAAGAATAATTTAACAGGCAGCCATAGTAGACCATATCTGATGTTGACTTTGACTAGTATGCTTTGCATTAATGGCCTTTTTGCCCCCTGGATCGAATGAACGGGGGTATATTGTTTTTGGCTTGTCTTTCTTTGTATGTGTGTGCGTGTCACGGTGTGTGGTGTGTCCAAAACTTTTACCAAAACTTAAACGTTTGATCATAACTTTTGAAATATTGAAACAGCAACTTGATATTTGGATTACATGCGTATCTCATAGTGCTGCAACAATACGCCAAAACCGTATTGCAATATATTGTCCGTTGTTATGATGGAAGTATTGTTTGACACTGGAATATTATGGTCTTCTTGAAATTTTATAGGTTGCCCTGATGTTGTATGCTGTTGAAAATGGTAAAGTCAATGAGTGGAAGGGAAGGCAGATGAAGGACATAGTAGTAGAAGGTTTGATTATAAGAATTTTATTAATATAATTCATTTTACTGAATTGGGATGGAGAATTTTTGATACTTTCTCTCCTATGGCTGTCAGTAAATTCGACTGAATGATCATTCTTCAGAACAAAACAGAGCGCTTGAGAACAGACAAACGATGTAAAACATTGTTTGAAAGGCGGGGGCCCTTGTTTTGGCCACGTTAATTCAATAAGTCTAAAATTTACGTGGTAAAAATAGGCAAACCTATTTTATGTGCCTTGAAAATTGTTTATCCTCTCAAAGAAATGCTAATGCAACAAAATACTTTTTAACAACCTTGAAGTATTGAAAATATTTACTGTCATATCAAGAGTGACTTCTGGTTATTTTTTTCTATAACTAGTTATTTCTAAAATAAAAAATCATTTTTTACAGATTTACCTCTTCCAATTGAAGACGAAGATGGCCATCAAGAAGGTAAAATAGTTATTTATACCCATAATAGATCATTGGCCACTGTTCATTTGTATTATGAAAGTGGTCCATAACAGAGTCATTGTTATGGTAGCCCATTAAAAAAAAAAGAAGTATAGGAATACCTTAAGATTTGGACACCTTATGAAATAGTTTATATGCTCAATTAGACATTTCTGTTTCTGAGTTATTTTAATGATTTAAAGGATAAATAACTTAACTTGCAAGTATGAAGATTTTCTGATTTAAATTGTAAGCAGGTCTTATAACATATTTTAGTGGGGGATATGTGTGTTGTTATTTTGTGTACATCTCATACCTTAAACCGAAAAGCATAAAAAAACACTTTTAGAAGTGCTTTTGGAAAACAAAACATTTCCTTTGTTATTTCTGTTATCATATAATAAGGCTCACCTATGATGATAAAGACAAGACCCAAGTGTAGACTATATATTCTAGTACAATTTTCCATTGTCCAAGCAAATATATATTTATGCCACCCTTCGAAGAAGAGGGGGTATTTTGCTTTGCACATGTCGGTCTGTCGGTCGGTCCGTCCACCAGGTGGTTTCCGGATGATAACTCAAGAACGCTTGGGGCTAGGATCATGAAACTTCATAGGTACATTGATCATGACTTGCAGATGACCCCTATTGATTTTGAGGTCACTAGGTCAAAGGTCAAGGTCACAGTGACCCGAAATAGTAAAATGGTTTCTGGATGATAACTCAAGAACGCATACGCCTAGGATCATGAAACTTCATGGGTAGATTGATCATGACTCGCAGATGACCCCTACAGATTTTGAGGTCACTAGGTCAAAGGTCAAGGTCACGGTGACCAGAAATAGTAAAATGGTTTCCGGATGATAACTCAAGAACGCATACGGCTAGGATCATGAAACTTCATGGGTAGATTGATCATTACTCGCAGATGACCCCTATTGATTTTGAGGTCAAGGTCACGGTGACCCGAAATAGTTAAATGGTTTTCGGATGATAACTCAAGAACGCTTTTGCCTAGGATCATGACACTTCATTAGTACATTGATCGTGACTCGCAGATAACCCCTATTGATTTTCAGGTCACTAGGTCAAAGGTCAAGGTCACAGTGACAAAAAACGTATTCACACAATGGCTTCCACTACAACGGACAGCCCATATGGGGGGCATGCATGTTTTCTATAGATTTCAGCAAGACCCACCAATGGATAATAGACATACAAGACCCCACTGTTGACATTATATGTTTACAGGCATTGAGGCAACTGTTAAAGACACCCACAGTCTAGAATCTATACAGGAGTCAGAGCCTCTCATGATACAACAGGCCAGTGTTAACTGTGCTGATCATATGCAATCTACAGGTTTCACTTTGGTTCTTTCAGAGTCCATGTCAACTGCTGACAGTGAAGAGCCAGGCAGTCTGACCCATGATAGGAGGGAGCCAAGTGAAGAGCCAGCCAGTCTGACCCATGATAGGAGGGAGCCAAGTGAAGAGCCAGCCAGTCTGACCCATGGTATTTCTATTATCATATAATAAAGGCCCACCTATTGATGATAAAGACATGACCCAACTGTAGACTATATATTCTAGTACAATTTTCTGTTGTCCAAGCCAATATATATTTATGCCCCCCTTCGAAGAAGAGGGGGGATATTGCTTTGCTCATGTCAATCGGTCCGTCTGTCCACCAGGTGGTCGTCAGACGATAACTCAAGAACGCTTGGGCCTAGGATCATGAAACTTCATAGGTACATTGATCATGACTTGCAGATGACCCCTTTTGATTTTGAGGTCAAAGGTCAAGGTGACCCGAAATTGTACAATGGTTTCTGGATTATAACTCAAGAACGCATACGCCTAGGATCATGAAACTTCATAGGTAGTTTGATCATGACTCGCAGATGACCCCTATTGATTTTGAGGTCACAAGGTCAAGGTCACGGTGACCCGAAATAGTAAAATGATTTTCGGATTATAACTCAAGAACGCTTTTGCCTAGGATCATGACACTTCATATGTACATTGATCGTGACTTGCAGATGACCCCTATTGATTTCAGGTCACTAGGTCAAAGGTCAAGGTCACAGTGACAAAAAACGTATTCACACAATGGCTGCCACTACAACGGACAGGCCATATGGGGGGCATGCATGTTTTCTATAGATTTCAGCAAGACCCACCAATGAATAATAGACATACAAGACCCCACTGTTGACATTATATGTTTACAGTCATTGAGGCAACTGTTGAAGACACCCACAGTCTAGAATCTGTACAGGAGTCAGAGCCTCTCGTGATACAACATGCCAGTGTTGACTGTGCTTATCATATGCAATCTACAGGTTTCACTTTGGTTCTTTCAGAGTCCATGTCAACTGCTGCCAGTGAAGGGCCAGCCAGTCTGACCCATGATGAAATGAGGCAGCCAAATCCTCAAGGTATGAACTAAATTTGAAGACGGGTTTCTCTGCATTTTCTATCATTATGTGACAGAGTCTTATGTCATGACTGTATTAAAGTAAATGAGTAGTCCAAGTCAAGTGTGATGCTCTAGACGACCTCCTCTGTGATCTACAGGGTTACAACAATGTGCTTGTAAAAGTCCTTGTAAAGTACAAAGTAGGCAGTTTGCTATGGAAGTTAATGTTAAGTACTTGTTCTTCCAAGAAATGATAGTTCTGCGAACTGTCAGTTCTTATATGTGTGAAAAATTGTTTTAAACTGGTGTTAAAACAGTTTCAGTTCATTTTACCTCCTAACATGTTCAGGTTTTGTGCATTTTTATCAGGAAAACCTTGCTCTACAATATTCAATCATTGTATCACTTGCGGTGTTCTGCCGTGAAATTTTACTGTTGGGGACCCTTTAGGATTACAAAAGTGGGGACAAAAAGAAAAAATATGGGGACACAGAAATATTTTTGTAGCAGAATTAAATGTGTGGAAACTAATAACCTTTAACTTGATTAAACTTGCTTAAACTTCTAACAGTCAGGTTGTAACATTGTTATTAAAACTGGAACATTCAAACAACTTTTTAACACTGTCAAACAGTTGTCAACATATTTACAAAACTTTGAACAGATTTATGGTCATTGGACTCCGCATGGCATGTCAAAGTACTTGTTCGATAATTAGAAATACCGATAGTAAAGGCGTTTTCTTTTTTGCTTTATGCACAATCTGCATGTCATTTTGTTGTTGTCAAACAGTGACCAAGGACATTTTTGAAGCCAATTTTCTTGTAATGTACGTTTAAGGGCAGACTTTTTCGTAATTGCTAAACAATGTAGGGACTTGGGAAGACTCTGTTGGGTTAACAACCCAACAGAGTCTTCCCATTTTCTAATTTTACTTGCCGGAGGAAAAAAAATAAATGGATTTTTTTTTCTCTGGCCTGTCACTTTAAGCCATTTTGATAGTTTCGGAAATTTCCTTGATATCTGATTGGTTGTTATAATCTCAACTTACCAATGAAATAGAGTGTTAATATTAAATAAATTAACCATTGGCTGCGAAATGAGTTATGTACAATGAAATAGTTTGTTCTGGTTACACATTCACTCGATTACTTTACCGACTTACAAATTGAATCGATTAGTTTTTATTTCTAATTCATGTGCGCCCGCGGACCCATATACAGAAAACGGGTGGGGACAAATATTTGTTTTTTGCGACAATAACACAAGGGCGCATCCACGGCAGAACACTGACTTGTTATGTTGATACTTTGTGTGCAAGGATCAATTCAGTAGAAAAGTCAACAAAATAAACGGCTTACAGTCACTGACCAAATGAGTTTGCTGCTTAGAGTGTATATTTTTCCAAAAAATATTTGAAAATTTCCCCTCTTGGAAGTGTAGTTCAATTTTAATCAATACCTCGTTTAAATAATTCACAGAAAAGCCAAAAAATGTTGATCTTTGAACATAAACATAACATGTTGATGACAAAAAAAGTTGGAATAATGTTTTTCGCTCTGTGTATGGTGAATTATGGTGTTACAACTTGATTTTGTATGTTACTTGCTTAGAATTGAAATTTCCCCTTTTATGCGTGAATTATCCCCCTCTCAGGGGACCCGACCCCTTTCCCCCAAAACTGAAAAAAACACTGACATGATACTCATTGCTATTTTATTTTTTATATCTATTCTTGTTTTAGGGACAGGGACAAGAAAAGGAATGAAACGAAAGTGGGCCAGCGAAGAGAACATATGTTTCATGAACTTTTTTAGAGATGAATTAAGAGAAAAAATAATGCCATCTGGCTCAAAAATAATGGGGTCCCTAAAAATACTTACCGGAAGAACAGTGGCCCAGATAAGGGCAAGGGTCCATAACATTATTATGAAAAAACAAAAATGGAAAAAGAATTGTTGAACTGTGGAATATGTTTATGCCCCTGGTAGGGTGGCATATAGCAGTTGAACTGTCCGTCAGTCAGTCAGTCTGTCCATCTGGCCGAAAACTTATATGGCCATAACTTTTTCAATATTGAACATAGCAACTTGATATTTATACCCCTATTACAATTGGTAATGGGGGCTATATAGGAGTCACGTTTGTCGGTCTGTCCCGATATTTCATCCGATCTTCACCAAACTTGGTCAGTAGTTGTATGTAGATAATGTCTAGGTCAGTTTGAATATGGGTCATGCCAGGTCAAAAACTAGGTCATGGGGTCACTTAGTATGTTTTAAACTGTAAGTTTGTACGGACCATAGCTATGTCATTTATTGTTACATTTTTAAATGACTCGGTACATTTGTTCACCATCATGGAACGGTGTGTCGCGTTAAAAAAAATTACGTCAATATCTCAAAGGTCAAGGTCACACTTGGGAGTTCAAAGGTCAAATGCTTGTCCGGGCCATAGCTTTGTTTTTTATTGTGAGATTTTAAAATCATTTGGCACATTTGTTCACCATCATTGAACAGTGTGTCGGGCGAAAGAATTACGTCGATATTTCCAAGAACAAGGGCACAATTTGAGTTTAAAGGTAAAAAATGGCCATAATTGAGCTTGTCTGGGCAATAACTATGTTGTTTATTGTGCGATTTTAAAATCGTTGGCTCTTTTGTTCACCATCATTTGACGGTGTGTCGCGCGAAAGAATTATGTCGATATCTCCAAGGTCAAGTTCGTAGTTTTAGTTCAAAGGTCAAAAATGGCAATAAATTATCTTGTCTGGGCCATAAATATGTCATTCATTGTAAGATTTTAAAATGACTGTACATCAATTTTGTTCAAAGTCATTGGAAGGCTTGTCATGTGAAAGAATTCAAGAGTTCAAAGGTCAAAATGGCTATAAATGATAATGGCATAATGATTCTTAAAAAATCGCCATAAATTGTATTATCTTGTTTTGTGAAGACAGCATACAAAATAATCAATCAATCAATGCGGTATGTGGGGGTAACAGACAAAGCTCCAGTTGGCATGCATGTGCATCTTGTGAAGCTGCACATATTGAGTGGTGAAAAGTGAAGGTCAAGGTAATTCTTCAAGGTTAAATGTTAAATATATTGCTTTTGTCCGTCCGTCTGAAAACTTTAAAATTGTGCCATAACTTTTGAGCTCACCTGAGTGCAACATGCTCATGGTGAGCTTTTGTGATTGCCTTTTGTGCGTTGTATGTCGTCAACATTTTGCCTTGTGAACACTCTAGATTCCACATTTATTGTCTGATCTTCATGAAATTTTGCAGAACATTTGTCACATTGATACCTCGACTGAGTTCGAAACTGGGTCATGCTGGGTCAAAAATTAGGTCACTAGGTAAAAAAAACAACAAAAAAACTTGTGAACACTGTACAAGTCCAATCTTCATGTAACTTTGTCAAAATGTTTGTCTAAATGATATTTTGGTTGAGTTAAAAATTGGTTCCGGTCCGTTGAAAAACATGGCCGCCAGGGGCGGGGCAGTAAAAAAATTTCCTTATATGGCTATAGAGAAACCTTGTGAACACTTTAGAAGTCAAAATGTTTGCCTTATCATCATGAAACTTAATCAAAACATTGGTTTTATTTATATTTTGGACGAGTTCGAAAATGGTCCAGATCAGTGAAAAAACATGGCCGCCAAGGGGCGGGGGAGTTTTTCTTATATGTCTTTAGTTAAACATTGCTAACACTCTAGAGGCCACATTTATTGTCCATTCTTCATGAAATTTGGTCAGAAGTTTGGTCTCAATGATATCTTAGACGAGCTGAAAATGGTTACGTTTGCTTGAAAAACATGGCTGCCAAAGGGCGGGGCATTTTTCCTTATATGGCTATAGTAAAACGTTGTGAACACTCTAGAGGCCACATTTATTGTCCAATCTTCATGAAATTTGGTCAGAATATTTGTCTCATTAATATCTTGGATGGGTTTGAAAATTATTATGTTTGCTTGAAAAACATGGCTGCCATGGGGCGGGGCATTTTTCCTTATAAAAATGGCTATTGTAAAATCTTGTTAACACTCTTGAGGCCACATTTATTTTCCGATCTTCATGAAACTTGGTCAGAATATTCATCCCAAAAAATATCGTGGACAAGTTAAAAAATGATGCTGGTTGGTTGAAAAACATGTCCGCCAGGGGGTGGGGCATTTTACCTTATATGGCTATAGTAAAACTTTGTTAACACTCTAGAGGCCACATTTATTTTCTTATCTTCATGAAACTTGGTCAGAAGATTTGTCCTAATGATATCTTGGATTAGTTCAAAAATAGTTTTGTTTGCTTAAAAAACATGGCCACCAGGGGGCGGGGCATTTTTCCTAATATGGTTATGTATCATGCTTTACTAAAACATTGTTAACACTCTGTAGGCCACATTTATTTTCCGATTATTATGAAACTTGGTCAGATGATTTGTCCTAATGATATCTTGGATGAGTTCAAAAATGGTTCTAGTTGGTGGAAAAACATGGCCGCTAAGGGGGCGTGTCATTTTTCCTTATATGGCTAAAGTAAAACCCTGTTAAAACTCTAGAAGCCATATTTATTGTACGATCATCATGACACTTTGTCAGAAGATTTGTCCCAATGATATTTGGACAAGTTTGAAATTGGTTCCAGTTGCTAAGAAAAACATGGCCACCAGTGGGCGGGGCATTTTTCCTTATATGAACTTATAAATCTTCTTGAAACTTTGTCAGTATATTAGTTTAAATGATATCTTGGATGTGTATTTCAAGTTGACATTTAAAGCTTTAACTTTGTATGATTCTAAATATGTGTCAATGCTGTCAGTTGAATTTTGAAATGTGAAGTTTTACATTTTTTGTAGATTAAATAATTTGTAAAATGTTGCAGTTTCGTCAATCAGTTTTATAAGACATTGAGCTTTAAATATGATGCAGATTGTAAGATTCTTAATATCTTTCAATATTGTGGATAAGTTTGAGATATCAAGCTTTGAATTTTATGCAAAGTGTATGATTTTAAAATGTTTTAATGGTGTTGATCCGTGTAATGAAGATTGCATAATTTTTATGTTTTAATTCTGTCTATTGGTTTTCAAAATGAAAGACTTTGATTTTGTAAGTGCACTTTTATCTCCTGAAAGATTCTTTTCTAGTGTTTAGTTTATATTTTAAGGCTGTTTGCAAACTCGAAGTGAAAACAGTTCTATTACAATTTGGTAAGGACATGACATTGCATATCTGATTTTAAAATGTACTTTGCTGGCAACGTGTAATTTTCTGAAATGTCTTAGTAAGACTGTTGTTTGCAATCAAAAGGTCTGTGCTTCATATCCAGGGTAATGCATGTTTTTTGTCCAAATTTATGTCGATTCAGACATTGTTCTATGTAAATATGGGGTTTGCTTGAAGGTTCAGTCTATTTTTATGTCCCTCACTATAGTAGTGGGGGACATATTGTTTTGTCCTGTCTGTTGGTTGGTTGGTTGGTTGATCTGTTTACGCCAACTTTAACATTTTGCAATAACTTTTGCAATATTGAAGATAGCAACTTGATATTTGGCATGCAAATGCATCTCATGAAGCTGCACATTTTGATTGGTGAAAGGTCAAGGTCATCCTTCAAGGTCAGAGGTCAAATATATGTGGCCAAAATCGCTCATTTTATGAATACTTTTGCAATATTGAAGATAGCAACTTGATATTTGGCAAGCATGTGTATCTCATTGAGCTGCACATTTTGAGTGGTGAAAGGTCACGGTCATCCTTCAAGGTCAGAGGTCAAATATATGTGGCCCAAATCGCTTATTTTATTAATACTTTTGCAATATTGAAGATAGCAACTTGAAATTTGGCATGCATGTGTATCTCATGGAGCTGCAAATTTTGAGTGTTGAAAGGTCAAAGTCATCCTTCAAGGTCAGAGGTTAAATATATGTGGCCCAAATCGCTTATTTTATGAATACTTTTGCACTATTAAAGATAGTAACTTGATATTTGGCATGCATATGTATCTCATAGAGCTGCACATTTTGAGTGGTGAAAGGTCAAGGTCATCCTTCAAGGTCAAATATATGGGTCAAAATTGCTCATGTTATGTTACTTCTGCAATATTGAAGCTAGCAATTTTATATTTGACATGCATGTGTATCTCATGGAGCTGCACATTTTGAGTGGTGAAGGGTCAAGGTCATCCTTCAAGGTCAAACGTTATATACGGGGACATGGGTTTCACAAACGCATCTTGTTGCGTATGTAATTAATTTTGCTTAATTTTTGTGATCCCCCGCCAACAGCGGAGGGATATTAATTTGGCGTTGTCCGTCTTTCCGTCTGTCCGTCTGGCACTTTTGTGTCCGGAACCATATCTTGGAAGTGCTTTGGCAGATTTCATTGAAACTTGGTATGAGTATATATATGGATAAGAGGATGATGCACGCCAAATGGCATTGTACATCCTTGAATAATAGCGGAGTTATGACCCTTTGTATTTGAAAAAATGCTTTTTTTGTGTGTCCAGAGCCGTAACTTGTATCCAGAAGTATAATGGCGGGGGATATCAATTCAACGAATTTGCTTGTTAAATCAGTTTTTATTTTCATGATAATCATTTAGTTCGTACTGCAACTTATGATGGATTGTTACTACTATCTCCAGTTATTTGTTTGTCATGGGTCCGTCACCATTTATCTCTTATTAGCTCATCTATTTTTTGAAAAAAAATTATGAGCTATTGTCATCACCTTGGCGTCGGCGTTGGTGTCCGGTTAAGTTTTGCGTTTAGGTCCACTTTTCTCAGAAAGTATCAATGCTATTGCATTCAAACTTGGTACACTTACTTACTATCATGAGGGGATTGGGCAGGCCAAGTAAGATAACTCTGGCGTGCATTTTGACAGAATTATGTGCCCTTTTTATACTTAGAAAATTGAAAATTTTGGTTAAGTTTTGTGTTTAGGTCCATTTTATTCCTTAAGTATCAAAGCTATTGCTTTCATACTTGCAACACTTACTAACTATCATAAGGGGACTGTGCAGGCAAAGTTATGTAACTCTGACTGGCATTTGGACGGAATTATGGGCCCTTTATACTTAGAAAATTGAAAATTTTGTTAAGTTTTGTGTTTTGGTCCACTTTACCCCTAAACTATCATAAATATTGCTTTCGTACTTCGAACACTCGCATACTATCATAATGGTACAGTAAAAGGACAAGTTGCATAACTCTTGTTGTCATTTTTACGGAATTATGGCCCTTTTTTGACTTAGTAACTTTGAATATATGGTTAAATTTTGTGTTTTGATCCACTTTACTTCTAAAGTATCAAGGCTATTGCTTTCAAACTTCAAATACTTTCATGCTATCATGAGGTTACTGTACCTGGCAAGTTGAATTTTACCTTGACCTTTGAATGACCTTGACTCTCAAGGTCAAATTATTAAATTTTGCAAAAAATGCCATAACTTCTTTATTTATGATTAGATTTGATTGATACTTTTACAAAACTACTCTTACCTGACATACCACAATAGACTCCACCCAAACCATTCCCCGTGCCCTGCCCCCCTCCCCCCCCTTAATTTTTTTTTTTTTAAGATCATCTCACAAATGACCACCACACCCTCACACTATACCCCCGACCCCACCCCCCAATTTTTTTTTAAGCGGTTATTATTTTTATTATTTTATGTTTGAAATACCGTCCAACCATCGCACCCAAGAATCCCCCCCACAACCCCCCCCCCCCGGAATCCCCCTTATTGTTGTTTTTTTGTGTTTTTTTTAAGATCATCTCACAAATGACCACCATCCCCTCACACTATAACCCCCCCCCCCCCAATTTTTTTTGTGAAACTTAAAAAACAAAAATATTTATTTTTATTATTTTATGTTTGAAATACCGTCCAACCATCGCACCCAAGAATCCCCCACCCCTCCTCCCCGATTTTATTTTATTATTGCATTTTTTTCCCCGCATTTTTGGAAGATAATGTAATAAATGTCCACACCACCACACTATACACCCCTCTTCACTCCACCCCTCCCTCTTTTGTGATTGAAAATGAAAGTCCCTTCACCTTTAAAAAGAAAATAGATGAGCGGTCTGCACCCGCAAGGCGGTGCTCTTGTATAATACTTGAATTGAGCATTTCACAATCTGACAATCATGCATATCATTTATTAGTTTCATAATAAAACGTCTGACAAGGGTCAGATAATTTTAACATATATTGTTGTTATAATTTGTCATGTGTTGTATGAATAAATGACACTTCCATGATAGAGAAAATTTAAATATATTTTTAGAGACATTTGTAAAATGAAAATGAAATAACTATACATTTTACAGTGGCTAGTCGTACGGCTAGACAAGAGGCTAGCCGCACGGCCCCGTACGGGTAGACAATAGGTTTGCCGTACGGCTCTGTACGTATAGCCTTTCCTATGGATATTGTCTAAGTTAAAGACAACCATTTTCAGTGAACTGATATATTGCTTGTATGAAACCATATATTTATCCATTGTCTGAACGACAATTAAATTATTTGTGTGACTCCATTTCTGAGCAGTACCTTGGCCGTCATTGAATTTCATAATATCGATGCCGCAACTAATTAAAACAGTTTTCACTCCTTACATAGGAAAGTCGTCTTATCAAAGAATCAAATTAGAAACCGATTTAAATTGTGTGTAAGTCAATTTCTAGAACGTAACTTTGACGGCTGTCGTCATTAAATTTCAAAATATCGATGCCGCAACTCTTTAATACAGGTTTTTCACGCCTTAGGAACGTCGACTAATTAATGAATCAAATAAGCAACCGTATGACATGAAAGGAAGCCGTGAAAGATGAAGAATTTTTAAAGCGAGATTATACGATTTTTTCAAATATTTATTAATTTACATAAAATGTGTATAAAAAAAAAACAACTTATTAAACATATATTTGAACATAAACTTAAATAAAAGTTAAGAAGAACATGTGTCGATATATGCAAAATAAGCCAGATATTAAATTCTGAAATCGAAAATGTATGTACAGTCGAATTCGCCAGCATGTAAATCGTGCATGTACGATGTGAATCTAAATTTAGTTTAACGGTTCATTTTTAGTGTGAGCGTCAGCTAACGCTAATGTTTTTGCAAATCGGTATGTGCGTAGAAGCCTTAAATGGGCCTTTTCACAGATTTTGACATGTTTTTAAGTTTGTCATTAAATGCTTTATATTGATGAATGTAAACATTGGATTTTTAACGCTCCAGAAAAAAATCAAAAATAAAATTTAAAAATGGAAAAAAAGAAGCCCGTACAAGGGCTCGAACCAGTGACCCCCGGAATCCTGGAGTAAAAAACGCTTTAGCCTAATGAGCTATCCTGCCAAGCATACATGAGAGGTGTATTCTATACCTGATATAAGCAATCTTCGTAGTTTCACAAATTTAAACGATAACAACAGAACTCTCCAAATTATTCAATCGTTTCGCGTTGCAACGCTCTATAATTTTTAGGTTTTTAAATCGTGAAAAGATGCATATAATGGCTATATTAGACCATGGTGAATGTTCAGTAATACTGATTCCTCACAAATATCATAACTAAAACGAAAATTTGCGAATCTGAAACAACTATTTTCAATTTTGTCAATTTACCAAACCGTGAAAAGATCCCTTTAACTATGACATGGAAAGACAACCACTGTCCGTTGCAGCAGACTACACATTCTTCTAGCGTCTGCTAGGAAAGATAACCACCACATTTGCCTGTTTATAGTCCACCACTCACTGGTGCACTGCAGTTGGTGTATATGAGTAATAGAGTTTAACAGCTTGTAAGACGATATTGGCCAGTCTAGTGTTTATCATTGAAAATCTGCACATACTGGCTGCTTTCAGAGAAAACAGGGCTTAATGCATGTCAAATAAGATAAGCCTGTGCATACTGATTAGCTTGTGCAATGCAAACACGCTAAACAAGGACGACATGTCGTATTTTATAATGTTTAAAGGGTCTCTTGTACTGGGATGACAATTTATGCATAAGCATTTAGCCCTGTTTTCCCAAAACGAAGCTAAAAATTTATTTTTTATTAATGATTTAAAAAAAACCATCTGAACCTGTGCTTTAAGACACACTCTTTATAATTTTGAATGGATTGTGTCCATTCAAAACTTGCAATATAAAAAGCTATAACATAATTTTTTAAACTGATGTGCGTCTAAACTTATACAACAACGAACACCTACAGTGACGTCAGCGCTTTGATAAATTCCTGCAACCATTTATTCGCCACACGAACACTAACTAAAAATACGAATGCTTCAGTTATAGGCTACTATTCCATCTGTCCGCAACCGCATATCCGCATCCGCAAAAAATAAAACAAGTAGAAATGCACTGCACTTATTCCATTCATCCGTATCCGCACGCGAATAGGCGTCCGCAATAGAACGCTCAAGTGAGCATTCTTGGGCTACTATTCCATCTATCTGTAAATGTATCCGTATCCGCAAAATATACGGACGCTATATTCCATTTATCCGCATACGTCGAACGTATCTTTATTTTTGTATATGGATAAAACTAAAAATTATAATTATTGAGATAATTATAATGAAGGACAAGCTGCTAAGCGTGAATTTAAGTAGATATAAGGTACAAATCATCGTTCTGTCCGTAAAAGGATACAAATGGTAAATACCTGAAACATCTTCTTTTAGTGCCTTGGCTATGATTTTCCATACATTTAAACTTTAAAGTATAATCAGAGTCACGATATGCAGAACTGCGTTGGTTGTATAATTCCGGGTATTTTTTCACGAATTCGATAGATTTTCAGTTTATTTTTTAGATGACAGCTACTCTCATCGTGCTAAATGCCGTCCCTATCTCGTCCGCATCCGTTTGCGGATAAATGGAATATAGCGTCCGTATAACGATTTTGCGGATACTGACGCGGATACGGATGCGGATGCGGATTGGTGGAATACTAGCCTTATTTTAGGAAAATATGTACGAAATATCTTCGTCACAATCGGCTCGGGCGCTTATTTGTCTTTGCTGCATATTACTGATTAACAGCACTAAATGACAATTCTATACTTTATAAGCCGTACGGCTAGACAATCTCAATAGGAAAGGCTATAATACGTACAGCGCCGTAAGGCTAGCCTATTGTCTAGCCGTACGGGGCCGTACGGTTAGCCTCTTGTCTAGCCGTACGGGACTGTACGACTAGCCACTGCCTTTAGTTATTGGAGGTTCTTATGTATTATACCCAGTCGCAAGTGTTATAGGCTATACTCAAATCTTTTCGTCCGTCTGTTATTGGATACTGTGATGGGTTATGTATCACATTCAATGTTTTTTTTTTTGTTTATAAGACAAAATCAGATTTTTTTTCAAAATACCTTCCTTTTAACTAATTTGAAAGCATTTTTACAGGTCCATTCTTGCGAAGCAATAATGCAAGTTAAAAAACTGGTTTTACAAGTCCCTATTCGATATTTATGACATAACTATGACTAAAATCTTCAGAATAGTTCAAAGCACGAAATGAATATCTTTCTGTTGGACATGAGGAAGTGGACCGAATATCGATGACTGGATCATTTTCCACGAAGGCACATAAAACTACAGTAAAGTTCCGCTACTTTCAGCTTGGTCTTAATAGCATGTCGGACTTCATAATTAACAGGGTATTTTGTTCTTTATTCAATACTTTGGGACCATGCAATCTTGAAAAATTGCAATTTACAGTGTTCAATGTGGTCTTAATAGCGGTACTCTTCTTGTACTAGGAATCGCTGCGTGTTTTAGTCATTATCTTTGAAATCCTTTTCGAAGCTATCATAAAAAACATTTATACTCGTGTCACGCCAGGGTGACATCACGTCAGGTTTAAACACAATAAGTAAATACATATTGTTATAACGTTTAAATATTCGTTTGACTTCTATTTTTCATTTCAATTTAATAATCCTATAAATGTTTTGTTTTTGGTTGTCATATCTATTTACCATTAACGATCCGCAACTGTTTTACCTTTACGTATCTTTGCAATGAAACTGTTATAGCGACAACTGTTTCATTATAGCTGCTTGCATCACACGGACACCACTGTTATATAATTCAATGATTTCTACAAGGATGATTCTATCCTACATTATCTCAATTGTTTAACCAAGGACATTGTGCTTTTAAAAGTTCCGGCGACTACAAAATCACGCAACAGGAGAAAATAACACGATACGTAGTCAAATAATGCAAAAATTCAAAAAAATATTAAAATAACATTAAACACATATTTAGTTCACCATTGTGTCATTCCCTCTGTAAAATGAATTCGACTCAAAATGTTATTAAATGTATTATGCAAGGAAACCATGCAGAGCGATTCATGCATAGGCCACACAAATACAAACAAATCTGATCGTGAGGATTTAATATATAAAGTTTGAGGTCGAGAAGATCTTAACCACAATTCTAATGCGAGTGTCGCAAGATATAACTATGCTCAAGGCCAACTCATTTTTTAGCAAACAATGTTTCGTATTTCAAGTGACACTATCTCAGGGACCCGGTATGTCGGTATAAAGTATCACAGAGTATACATATATAAAAAAATAATTGGGTCATGGGGACCCAGATACGAGGTTTAAAGTAAAAAAATGTATATGTTATTTGTCTGCAGAAATAACTAGATATATTAAGTTTTGAGTTATATATAGGTTGTTGAAGGTAATTCGCATAAAACACGCTATTTTTCAGTTGGATACTAGCATGGGAAAGGGAAGTACCCAACACTCCGGAAATATATCACAGACCCTATATTTAACCCAGTATGAGTATATATATATATATATATATATATATATATATATATATATATATATATATATATATGTGGCGCATATATATATTATAATATACATAAAATATCGTTTAGATGTGTTTTGCATGGTAATTCAAATCATGCCGCTGTGACCAAAACTTATCAAGCCTCGCTGCATCACGATTTATATATATATATATATATATATGAGATACGGATCATACGAACTTAAACGATCTTCGTCTCTGAAATCACAAGGCAAATTTATCTGATAATTTTTAGGTGGCATTAGAAAGTGATGCCCTTTGAAACAGACCACGCCCCGGTATTTATTTAGACATAGAAAATATATAGAAAATATATTTAAAAATCATCTCTGAAGACGCTTGGAAAACGGTATTAATAGTTCATGTATAACATAGGTAGTGGTTCTATAGATAGATTTTTCAAATCATGCCCACTAACTCAAAACTGGCCACGTGATTTATATTGACTTAAATAGTAAATTACTTTAAAAGTATTCTTCTCTGAAACCACGAGGTTCAAGGTTTTGGTATAATTGTATCTTAACGCCGAATGGTAATACGCATTGCGCCATATGAACAAATTCAGTATATCGTTCAAAATATGCAAACGCAATTATTCGCATTTTCCGTTTTACGACACCGTTACATTGGGATACCAATCAGTGCACCTCTAAAAAACTTGAATACCTGGAAGTGTTCAGATAGGGTGAAGCTAATTTGGTCTTTTCGTGGAATGAAATTATAACCGCAAAATGTCTCAAAACAAAACATTTTGGCGGGGTAAGCGGTAATTTAAAAAAAGCACTAGATTACAATACCAAGAATTGTGTTTCGTTGCAAAGGTAAACCATATAAACTCTGTATTAGCATAAAAGTATATAAACAAGAGTCATGGGCTTAGAGAATTAAAGCTTCCCATCGATACACCAATCAAAGTTAAGAACATTATTTCTTTGTTAGCAGTACTTTGCTTGTTAAACAATTCAATCGATTTCTTTATTTAGTTTCAAAATATATAAAACGGCACTCCTCTAGATTAACTCCATATATCATAACTACATATCGTTGTTTAGTAGTCTTTAAACAGAAATACATGAATAATAATGTTTTCATGCATGCGAGAAAGAATGTAAAATATTTGGTAAATATGATAAATCCTAAACATGCTAACAAACACCGACTTATACAAATTTACAGATACATGACTTTTGAAAATTATCGACAAATTGATTCAAAAGGATTGAATTATATTTTATACCCATCAAATATGTATCGATTCTCTCAAATGTTCTGAAAAAGACAACTTTTATGTGCCCTGTTTTTTTTATTCCTTTCAAATTTTTAATATGTTGCTTTAGAACGCTAAAATACTTATTAAAGATGAGCGATTATGAATTAAGAGTTAACATCATACGTTCGCTATCATAAGTATTTCTGAAAGCGTATGCAGTCAAGTTCAACGCGTATGAAGTTTAAGCTACGAGTAAATTAAGACGAATTTCAATATTTTCTTCATCACATTTACTTTATAGAAGATCTTCAGTACGTGCATAACAGAATAACATTACAATAAAGTAGGTGCAAGTTTATAATCAAATTAAACAATAATTCAAATAGTAATTTACATTGAAGGTACGATGGTTACGACTACCCCATTGATTGATAACCTCCCTTTCTCAGTAAGCTCATGAATGTATTTGCATTGACAATAGCAGCTAGCTATTTTGAATACTTCTGCAAAATACGAAAACCGCTAACATCAATCATTCTGAAACTTTGTATCATCTTAAAATCGTTTCACGATGTCATCTTGTTTCCTTTTACGGATGATCTCGAGTAAGGGCTGCACTCATTCGGTTTGTGTTAATTAGCAAATTTCATGACTTATCGCCTGTGCTTTCTATTAGGTCATCGCGATATAATAATTGATAACGGGCAACTTATTAATCATCGGAAAACCCGATTCTTTTCTTTACGCAATTTCATTCAGTTATGTATTGCCCTACATACACGTTCAAGTGTGCACGCTTTCTTCTCTTTTTTTCTTGCTGAATCGCTTTAAATATTATGATTATTCATGCAAACTTCGTCATGTTTCCGACAATGCCCGAAGCCAATCTCGCGTCCGATCGTAAATAATAGAATATCGTCGTCGGAAAATCTAAATTAACATATATTGTTTTACACTAAAAGCGAGCATTTTGTATCTCGTTAAGTCAATGTTACCAGACCACATTTAGCGTTAACAGTTTGGCTATTGATAAAAGGAATGCTTATTTCTTTTCGGTGTGTTTATTTTACCAAGTAGTCGTTGATTCTTGGTGGTTGTGATCTTTAATTATACTATTAAGTATCATTATTTTACTTTAAATTAGAGTTTATCTTTATGGGATCGGACAAAATGCGTCTAGCTGTCAATGGCAGTAATCAACCGTAATGCTGCAGATAGTATTACATTTATGACGCAATTGGATACGAAACTGTGCAAATTGCGTGTTGAAAAGTTTACAAGGACTTATGTAAATAATCGACCTATGATTTTCTAAGATTGAGTTGTAACACATATTATTGAAATATGGTAGGATATTCAGTTCAGTGTCAATAAAAACATATACAAATAAAGTTACAGCCTGATTACGATTCTGTTAAATTCATTGCTGCTATCTGTTTAATGACATACACTGATCCACCCTGTCGGTTAAATAACAACAATAATATGTCAGTGTTGTTTTGTTATTTCAGATTGCTAATAACCCACGCTTGGATCAAACGCTGCGAGAATGGGCTTCTTGATGTTCATTGCTGTACTTGGGTTTTTTTGCTTCACGGGCTTCCAAGAGGTTCATGCCATTACAAACATGCAATTCGTTTCGTTTGCGATCGAGAACGGTGCAGGTATAACAATCATTGATATTGTAAGAACATATTCTTGAATATGAAATGTCATAGCCATTTACCAAAGGATAAACCTTGTTCCCCGTCTCCACCGGTGTCTTTTACATAAGGCAAATAGCTATTGCTTACTTTAAACAAGACAATATATACAACAAACACATAATACATAAAACAGTTATTTAAAGTAATTAGCATGCCAATTTGCTACCATTGGTCCATTCAGGCCTTGGCAATCAACAGTGTCTCTTAAACATTATTCTATTTATAAGCTGAGTTTGCAAATTATCGATGAGACGCGTTACAAATTATTCATTATTTTACCGATTGATGATTTTTTTCCACAAATAAAAATATATGTCTAATAGATTTCATATTGAGGATACTTGTTTCGATTTTTGAAATATAATGCATTCATACTTTGTCAAATAAACAATTAATTGTCAATTTACAAAAAAAAAGAATTTTTTTTTTAACGTTTTGCTTTTTTCCTCTGCTTTGATTACAGAATTGATTGGCGGGAATGAAACGAGCCCTTATGATGTTATACATCTTCCGGGTAAGATCAATGATCCATTGAACCTGACGGCTTTGCTAAAGCCCTTAGAAAAGGATCTCGAAAACGGTAAACTCATTTCACTTGTTTTTCTTGAACATCTGTGTTTTGTGAATTTTATGTAAAGCGGTTTAAAGTGACCATTGGTTATACAAAATATTCTCCTTCAGGGTAGTGTATCGAAGAGTCTACAGTAAATATCACGAAGATAACACATCGATCTAGATCCATCCCTTTAAATACTACATTACATCAGTTATAACTTTCTAAATTTAACCTGAAACTGATATCAATGATTCATGTGTAGTATCGCTGTTAATGATATAAAAATGTTTAACCCAAACGCTTTGCAATAATGTCAACGCCTATACAGCTTAGATATTCGGTTAAGATTAATGCATTTCAACTTTCAATTGATATGTTGGTGGTGGTGGTGTGTGTGTGTGTGTGTGTGTGTGTGTGTGTGTGTGTGTGTGTGTGTGTGTGTGTGTGTGTGTGTGTGTGTGTGTGTGTGTGTGTGTGTGTGTGTGTGTGTGTGTGTGTGTGTGTGTGTGTGTGTGTGTGTGTGTGTGTGTGTGTGTGTGTGTGTGTGTGTGTGTGTGTGTGTGTGTGTGTGCGTGCGTGCGTGCGTGCGTGCGTGCGTGCGTGCGTGCGTGTGTATGTGTGTGTGTGTGTGTGTGTGTGTGTGTGTGTGTGTGTGTGTGTGTGTGTGTGTGTGTGTGTGTGTGTGTGTGTGTGTGTGTGTGTGTGTGTGTGTGTGTGTGTGTGTGTGTGTGTGTGTGTGTGTGTGTGTGTGTGTGTGTATGTGTGTGCTGCGTTTATGCAGACCTTGTTTTGGTTGCATTTTGAACTTTAAAAGGGTTGCGCTGATATTTTGTTTGTATATAGCTTACATGCCGAACTAGCTTGGGGTTTCATTTTGGCCAGTCGTGTAAACGTCATACTGCAAACTGTGCGTTTTAATTTTTTTTTAATTGATTGATACAGGATTAAAATAATATTCGTTGGAAATAAAAACAAAGTCAAATTAACTGTTACAAAATTAGAAACATGGTGGTCGCTGTTATCTTTAGTATGGTTTTAGGTATCGACAATGTTCTGTAAGTAAATCATTATTAATTATTAATGATGAGGTTTATGATTAAATGTAGCTATTTTACTACTACATGTATACAACTTTTTACATGTCTTTGCGGTCATTAAACAGAAAATGGGAAATTTGCCAAAAAAGTGAAAGAATTGTCGAGCGCTTTGTCTAATAATATAGCTTGGTCAATTATCGTGATCTTAGATGTGAAATGATAAATTGTGTATGCAATTTAGATTACCGTTGAAAGCGTATTGTGGAGCAGTATTATTAGTAGTAAAAGTGCGGTTAGTTGTGTTTATACATTGTGGAAGTAGTATTACAGTGTGGTAGTCATGAAAAATTTAAGGAGGTGATAATTTGTTCTTCGAAATATTGTTTGTTTTATGTAGGGCTGTCGCGTTCACAGTTGGAGTCAGGATGTGGCTGCGACAAGTCAAGCTGTATGTGCAGCTTTGTTCGCACGTTTAGCGTCGCCGGCTTTAAATTTACACTCAATGGTAAGACAATAGTGGTTTTACACTTTATTTTCAACAATATATTCGATGTAACAGGAAGAGTAAATTCTCCTCACTCACTCTTTTCCTAAGAAAACTAGTCAGATGTAAGCGCATCAAAGAGCTGTGATTTGAATTCACAAATCTTGGAATGAGATTTTAACGCTACATGACTACACGTGTTATTTAATATTTGCCGAATAGTATAATTTTATTTCATTCGTATCATGTTGATTGATGAAACTTAAAAAACATATATTTTCCTTTTTTAAATGTATATTGGCATTTGTCCATTTTAGTGAGTGCGATCGCAATTTGTCAACAGAATTCTCAAGCTGAACTGCGGTTGACAGTAAACGGGCGTACGCTTTTAGAAAAACAATTTCGAGTGAGTATAAATGAAATTAATACTAGTTTAGGTGGCTGCTAACTGCATTAATTAAACATGGGCTATAGAAATAGTCAATTTATGATCCTGATAAGTTTTGTGGATGATGATGATGACAACGAAGATATGACTGATGATTATTAGTATAATGGTTGTGGTTGTAATGATGATATTTCCTGATGATGATTGATGATGATTTTTTAAAATATTGTTCTACTGCTGACCGCTTATGATGACAGTGATGATAATGATTCACATAATAATAAAAATTGTTTTTGTTAAATACTTGTTTTACAGTAAATCTGAATCCTATCTGCGTCGCAATACCATTTGTTCCGCTGAAGGTTAGCCTGTGCGGTCAACTGTTTGATTTGAGCTTGGAAAAGAAGTCAGCCTGTGTAAAAGGCTTTATACAAATCAATATTTTAGTAAGTGAAATCGGTGATTCCTTTATATTCTATAAACTGTTAAAAAGCATATTTTCCTTTAAGTTATAATAACAAATACGACCATAATGATAATAGTTACGATATGATGCTGATTATGAGGATGATGCTAGTGATGATGAGGATGAGGAAAAAGACGACAGTGTTGGTGATTATGGTTATCTTTACCATGCATTGTTCGAAATTTCAGATCAAAACCTTCAAATCAATCTCGGATCTGCTTGTATGCACATTCCTACATTTGTACAGGCGACCAGTGAAATATCGATCCGTTCAAACGACAAACCAAGTAAATATATCTTTGCTCTTTTTTACCCCAGCTTACCAATTTTTTCAATCAAGTAATACAATTGTCTGTCCGTTGGTAGATAAGACTGTTAGTGTCCGCGTGTCCGATTTAAGGTTCCTCTCTGTAACATTTTTATGTTGTTCTGGAGTCCTTTGCTACTGCAGATAATAATTCTGCATGACCGAACGACGTTTTTTATGCAAACGGTTATTTTTTGGTGACATTCAAGAGTTTGCAACAGTTTTCCCATTCCGGAAACTTAAAAGCGTTTTTTACGCTTAAAAAACAATCTTATAAAACATGAGGAGTAAATTGGAGACAATCTTTCAAGATTAAATTTAGATTGGAACCATAAACTGAATCAAACCAGACCACTGCCATTTCTGCAACAATGTCTCGGCACTAATGTCAGCAATATCCAAATGTAATGGCCATCGGAACAAACGCTTGCACAACCGAAATTAAGCAAATTACAGTGCCTTTTTTTAATTTTATGTGGTGTAATTAAAACAGAAAATAAATGATAAAATCCTAAGTATAATTGGACATGTAGATTGAAAGTTGAATGCCCATTCTTCAAAATAACTTCCCTAGATTATTTCTTTACTTCTTGATAAAATTTATTTCCAAGACTAAGTGCCAAATGTTTGTCATATTTTTTACGGTGTTTTCAGGATCATCTACACAATTGTTTTCCTTAACCAATTGCAACATATATATGCATACAGATCAGTGTCTGGCTAATGTTAGAAATGTTAAAGCTTTAATGAAATATTAGATTAAGAAAATGTTTGTTGGGTTAATGTATTTTAACGTGTACTGACAGCCATGATTAATGATATAATACCTTGTATTATATTATTGTTGCTTTGCATCAATGCCTAACAATCCCATCACTTGAAACAAATACAAACTAGTATTTTGTCAAAATGTCTTTACATATGTGATTGTTCGCGCGCAATGTGTTAGCATTCTTAAGCTGAGGATTCTACATAATATATTTAATATGCTATATTGTAGAATTGCAAAAACAGTTACTCATTTTGATGATACAATATTAATATGTTATTACACGTATACTGCATTTTCTTTTATTCACAATGAAACTATTCATCAATTAACCAGGATCACCTCAACCTGAGCATATTGATGAGCTAGTTAACAGTCAAATGTGACTAAAACAATGATACATGTTCGGAAACATTAAATTACAACGTGTTTATTTTATATATACGTATACGTACATCTAAATATAATTTTTAGTACACGCCATGTATTAAGGTATACCTCAAGCTTATGTCGCTAATAGCGGAAATATGCAACACATTTATTTTTTCCAAACAAATGTCGTGAACAGTCTTCAATCTTGTAATCAAATACAAATTATTCAAAAAACTGACCTTATATGTTTTACTTTACGAAATTTCTTTTGAATGTTTTGTTAACATTATTTTAATATTTCATTTTTAGAAAAGGTGAAACTTGTCGAGATCTTTGAACTACTGCAGCAGGAGGACTACAGCCTGATAAGCCCATGCCCATACATTTTGTAACTTTACTCCGACACGATGATGGCATTCCATCAAGTGTGAAATCTAATTTCTCAGTTAAGTTAAAATTTACTGGAACTGTTTGAAGAAATTAACATAAATTACACCTTTTGATTGCTTCCCTTTATTTGTAATGCATTTATTTGCATTAGTCTTGGTCGTGGACATTTTTGAACGATTTAAGGAGATCAATCAATTACGCTTCAGTCAATAAAATATATTCCAGTACGAAAACAAATATATTTCAAGCAATTTTATTTTAATATATTCGTATATAATGGTTATTTTAAGGCTAATATTGGCGAGCAACAAAATCATAAATCCAGCGGTCATAGTTTAGAAATATATTGTGTGTTTTTCTTCCCCGCTTCAAATGTAATTTTTAAACATGAATGTATGCTTTTCTAAATCTGACTGTTTTATAATGGTTTCATATACTTCAATACTTTTTACATTACGGCATAAGCCGGGGTTCACAAGAAATACAATCATTAAAAGGTTAATTATTATATGCTTAAAATCGACGTGTCCCCCTTTTTATTGTTTGTGTATTTTACATGGCACCCTTCCTTTGTAAAAAAAAATATTAAAGAGCAAAAAGTCAAAAATAAGAATTACGAATAATTAAGAAAATTTTTGAATTTAATTTTCATCAATTATGCAATAATTGTAAATCTATTATGCTTGTGTCTACTCCGCTTAAAATGTAAGTTTTATATTTGTATGTTTGTATATTTAATGTCCTTGTTTCCATTTTATAATTGTTGCACATTCCGGGGTTCACAAGAAATAAACAGTCAATCAATGAAAGTTAAATTATATTATACAAAAAAATCGACTTGTCCCCTTGTTTCTTGTTTTTGTATATCACTTGTGTACCCTTCCTGTTTAATAAACTAAAATTAAAGAGCAAACACAAATTTAAAGAATAATAATAAAAATAAACAAAATTATTGAATTCAATTATCATCAGTGATGTCATAATTGTAACACTATTGTGCTTTTATCTACTCTGCTAAAATATATATTTTATATATGTATGTTTGTATTTTTTTTATCTTTTTATGATGAAATGTGTTCATGTACTTCATTTATTTTTACAAGGCGGCACATTCCATTCCGGAGCTCACAAGAAATAAACAATCAATAAAAGGTTAATTATATAATAATTAATATCGCATTGCCACTTTGTTTAGTGTTTTTTTATTTTACCATTCCCTTTTTTAAACACAAGTTAAGGAGCAAAATGTCAAATAACACGAATAACTCGTAATTAACGAAATTATTGAATTAAATTATCTTACGTGATGTCATAATTGTAAATATATTGTGTTTTTGTCTACTCTGCACATATGTAGTTTTTAGATATGTATGTGTGTATTTTTTATGCCCCCGAAGGAGGGCATATAGTGATCGCACTGTCCGCCCGTTGTCCGTCCTTCCGTCCGTCCGTCTGTCCGTCACACTTTGCGTTTAGGTTTCGAAAAATGCTCATAACTTCTATCTCGCTTCAGATGTGACCTTCATATTTGGTTTGCATGTGTTTATGGACAAGGCCTTTCCATACGCACACAAATGTTGACCCCTGTGACCTTGACCTTGAACTTAGGGTCCGCGTTTAGGCTTCGAAATCTGCGTTTAGGTTACGAAAAATGCTTATAACTTCTATCAAAGCGTTTATAGGGGGCATATGTCATCCTATGGTGACAGCTCTTGTTTCATATCGTTTAATGTAGACAATTGTTGCATATACTTTAATCATTTTTACAAGGTGGCACATTCCGGAACTCACAAGAAATAAACAGTCAATCAATAAACGGTTAATTATATTGTTCTTACAACCGTTTCGCCCCCTTAATTATTGTTTATGTATTTTAAAGTGAACCATCCTTTAAAAAAAAAGAAGCAAACAGTTAAACGGTAATAATAACTCGTTATTTACAAAATATATTAATTACATTATCATCCATTATGCCATAATTGTAATGCATTTTATATTTAATTTCTGAATAAATATGGCGATCCGTGTTTTTCTATTGATTCATAACTGTTTAACTTTGTATCACCTAGGCATACCAAGTTGTTTGTTTCCACAACATGATTACAACATGAAAATTGTGTAGCAAGCCTTAATCTTTATATTAGTCTTTGTATTTTATGCTGTGTTATCTTTTAGTCTTGCCAGGCTTGATCATATCCGCTGATAATTCTTATCTATGAATTTTAATAAATTTCTTTAAAAAATACGTTTGTGTTGTTTTTAATGTACGATTGTTTCTGGTTTAGTTATTGTGATAGTGGGGATATTCGGCGTGCATTTAAACCGCGTTATGCCTTTTATGCTTGTAACTGGCCGTACAAATGCAATCGACTCAAATGTGGTCATTGAAAATAATGCTGTGCAGGATGTATTGTCCTGTAATTGTTATGCAATTGGTCAATTACTTTAAATTCAATAATATGAGATGACGACATCATTTTGAAAAAATGATGATGTATCTAATGAGTGTATCTATAAAATTTACATTCCGAATCATATTCAACATTTGAGGAAACATAACTTTGATTTCTGGAAATCGATTATTATATTGTCTCAGATAAACACATATGTGTTATGGTACAACATTACTCAATATACGAACGTACAATACCCATTATCTTCCAAAGCATATGTTGTGATTCCGACACGATTACGTTATTAATTTTCAGCAAAAGCTTAGACTTACTTGAGACTCCTGGTAGTTTTATATGTACTAAGCTACAGATTTTCGTGGACTCATGCAAGGTGTGTGATGTGATCTATTCCTTGGCATAGATCCCGCAATGCATTGGTACCAAACTATTCAAGTTAAAATGATATTCAAAGCATCAAATGCTCGTTATTCTCGGCTTATAATGCGACATAAATATACCAATAGATGGAATGATGGTTTTGCAAATATATTATTAAATCACAGTCATAAATCACTTTTGCAACGAGACCAAGTTCATATTTATCATTCACACGATCATTGAGATATCATCATACAACATGACATATAAGTTGAAATGGTTGTGTTTGCATCAACTATTAAACACAAATGACTTAAATGTTGAAAAACAACTAAAACTTTTGAATGAGACAAATAACTAAAATATGCAATTACCGTTTATAATATAGAGCCCTTGAGAAGAAACTATTATATTTATTTCAATAAAATGTGACCAAAATCTTTATCCCGCTGGCACAAAATGCAATCCCTAGCAAGGTAGTCAAGTAAGTTACCAGAATACAATATTTCAGAACTGTTTCCGCATACAATATCAAGTCATTGAGAAAAAACAATTATATGTTTTAGCCAAATTGCGTTTGATTTTGACACAACTGCCTAAAGATGTGGTAATACGCTAGGTGTACAGACAGTGGGGTTAGTAGTAGTAGTAGTAGTAGTAGTAGTAGTAGTAGTAGTAGTAGTAGTAGTAGTAGTAGTAGTAGTAGTAGTAGTAGTAGTAGTAGTAGTAATAGTAGTAGTAGTAGTAGTAGTAGTAGTAGTAGTAGTAGTAGTAGTAGTAGTAGTAGTAGTAGTAGAAGTAGTACTAGTAGAAGTAGTTGTAGTAGTAGTAGTAGTAATTGTTGTTGTTGTTGTTGTTGTTGTAGTAGTAGTAGTAGTAGTAGCAGAAGTAGAAGTAGCAGTGGTAGTAGTAGCTTTAGTAGTAAGGTAGTAATAGTAGAAGTAGTAGATATGGGATTTTACAATAAGGCTAAGACATGAAGTATGATCATACTATATATATAATACAATTACTGGTTTAGATGCTACTAAGTGTAAATTGAATTACAATCTTGTGACAACTTATGAATGTCCGCTTTACTTAACGCTATAGAACACAGACAATTTGCTGCAAATGTATATTGGTAAACGGATATGTTAACGCAGAAGTCGTTTCCGGTACGTAGTTTGCCTACCAAAGTAGTAAAGATATGCGTTTACATACATGTGTAATCAAGTAAAGCCTCAACATCATAACACTGTTCTCGAAAAACACATTTCTTCAGGTCCTAAGGTGTGAACATTAAGGTCATAGTGGCCCTTTGTTTTTAAAGTATCCTAAACATATTGCATAGTGCTTCATTCATTATTTAGTTGCGATTATTCTATATCTGACGCCTCAATGAATGTGTGCGATATGATTTGATATATATGTGCATTTTCCACTGAAGTGTTTGTACTTACAGATGTTCTTACATTTGAATAATTCCACTTATCTCGAATACAATTATGACTTTATTAAAATGAACTAATTTGTTAAGCATTATTACATTCATACACAATCATGAACGTGTTTGGGACTTAACATCTGTTGTCTTCGCCATATTGTTTCCAGGGTCGTGTTTGTTAGTACTTTGTCAAATACAACAAACTGTTTTTATGTGTTAACGAAGAGGATAAACCAAAACTCAATTCGAGAAATGACACCTTTATTGCATTTAAAATGCATATCAATTTTAAGATATAACACACCAGAAACATTATAAGTAGAATACTTCTTGTTAGCCTGTATTTTTGTAAAGGAAAATGACCAATTAGTTTTAAGTTTTAAATTAGTTTTAATTAGTTTTAAAATTAGTTTCAAAGGGGCTGTCATGGTTCGGAAAGGGAGGGAGACTACCAACATTGATGGCCTGCGAGTGATTAAATACCCAGGAGGGAATATCCTGAAAGACCAAATTCAGTTTAAAGGTTTGTGTTTGAGAATCATTAAAACGAATGTTATCATATATGTATATAATATATTCAAAAGCCATAATAGCCTATATTAGATACCTGGATGCGGTACCGTTTGATAAACAAAATACACTGGTGACTAGAAGCATTTAGACTCACATGCGCACATTATTTAATGCACTACATAGGGCATGGCTGCCTGTTACCTGGTAATAAATCCATGTAGGAGACGGGCTTACATTCGGCTGTTGGGACTCTTCTTCGTCACCAAGGATACACTGTCTGTCAGTTGCACGATACCCGCAGACGCTGCATGTCGGATACCGCGTACAAGACCTCATACACGTCAGCGCGTTCTCTGCGCCAAGATCCGCGACCGTTCGGAACGCTGGAACCAACCTGGCGTCCATTTTCACACATACCCCAGCGGTGGTCTGTGCGAGTGTATTGCCACACAATCATACCAGAATTCGAAGCGCAAGTCCGTCTACCATTAGCGATATTCACGTCGCCTGTTTATCTTCAAGGGTAAAACCGGGCCGTTCTGTATTTATAAATACTCTCTGAATGAACGTGTCTTTCTTTTAAATCTTATTAACGCATTCAAACAAGGACGATCCGTTAGTTATCCGTGGTATGTCTAAGATTTACAATTTATTCGTTCTGATTATAAAAGCTTTATCGTTAATTCAAATTATTTGTAAATATGTTTTGTGCAGTATTGACAAATCAAGTACACTGAATAATACAATGGTCTGACCGTTCCGTATTAAGGAACTAATCCAAAACATGCATATTTATTCTTTCTTGGAACTGGAAGGTCATTAAGGGTGTCTTTAAAGTCCATGAAACCGAAGTAAGAGCTAGATTGACTGCCTGTATATTTGCATTAGCAATTCGTACAATATTATTACAAGAGAGTGCATTCCACATTCAGCCGAACATTAATAAGTATATTGCATGTGCTCGCCAAACGTACCGTTACTTATGAAAAGGTTATTTATTGCCCCATTATTTTTTTTTACAAATAATCAACAATTTTTACATTATTTCACTGTTAGTGATCTTGACGCAGATATAGTCCTAGTTATTGGAATTTTCTTTCTGTAAAGTATCAATACACGATGGTCCGTTTGAATCACCTCAATTCTTGCAGTTTTACAATCCACACACGCAACAGACTATTTAAAAATACAAAAGGTAAATAACTCCTGATAGGCCAGATGTCAAACTCCTACGAAGTGGTCTCCCTTATTCTAGAAGAGACCGGTCGCATGACCAAGGGAAGTAACTGCTGTGAGGAGTTTGGCCACATGTGGTTTTTGTGCACGGCGCATGTCCCTCAATCTTCTCTATCAATTACCACACCGCTATATAAATACCTTCTACACAAAGAGCACCAACTCTTTAACACCAGAAGAGAGATTTATGGCTTTTGTACTCTGCTTTTCCCCGAAACAAAGTTTTGGTTAAAGTATTCACCAAGTTAAGCCCTTCACAAGAAGCAGGACGGACTGACAGATGGTAGGACAAAAAATGTCATTACTATATGTGTCGCGTTCTGAGAAAACTGGACTTAATGCATGTGCGTAAAGTGTCGTCCCAGATTAGCCTGTGCAGTCTGCACAGGCTAATCAGGGACGATACCTTTCGCTTTTATGGTATTTTTCGTTGAAAGGAAGGCCCTTCTTACCGAAAATCGTGTTTAGGCGGACTGCACAGGCTAATCTGGGACGACACTTTACGCACAGGCATTATGCCCAGTTTTCTCAGAACGCGACACTATATGTCTTTCTTTGGGGGCAAAACCCCGAATACACGTTACACAAACACACATTCTAGCCACATTTCATTTATATGTTGATTTAAATTACTGTGACTGTTTTTTGTTTTGTTTGTTTTTACATTAAATAACTTTGGATGTAATAATGTTTGTGTTTTTATTAATGAATGGATGGTATAGGGGCGCAATACAAGTGGTATGTTAACTGTACAGAGTAAAGACAGCTTACTTTGATTAAATACACTGGGGCATGTATTGAACGTGTTATACATCTCATCCAACAATATGATAATATTGTACCACAATATTCCCACATATTTACTATTGCTTGTACCTCAATGAAATTTTGACGCCTAGCTCAATGGCATGACAATGCATACACACGTCCGATAAAGTGTTCATTGAGATTTTATTCTGCTATGAAATAAGTCCACAAAATATTCTTATTAATAAAATACATTCAGTAACTTTCGAGTTTGTAAAATATTGAAGTCCATCAATAAAGCTACGGGCCTGTCCCGCGGTTCACAATTAAAAGGGACCTTTTCACAGATTTTGTCATGTTTTGGTGAAGTTTGTCATTAAATGCTTTATATTGATAAATGTAAACATTTGCCCTAAAGATCTCCAGTATAAAAACAAGAATAAAAATTAAACAAAGGAAAAAAGTAACACTCAACAGGGCTCGAATCACTGACCCCTGGAGTTCTGGAGTAAAAAGTCTATGTCAAAGCCCGAATAATCGTGACTTTCTATCATGAGCAACTTTGTAATCTTTAATAAATTATTATCTAAACTTTTCATTTATAACTGTAAGGCCCCATACTTTTGATGTTTATATCCATCATGAAAGTCTTATTAATGCAACTTTATCATAGAAATTTACCTTTTAAATTTTGAAGACTATTCTCGACTCAGAATGCAATGTTTATGAGCACAGTAGGGCAAAAAAACCTAACACTATTTTGACGCCAATTTAATTTTCACATAATTCACAGGAAAGCTATACCGAGCAATAATTATTTTCACATTAGCATGATGAAATGTGAGGTGCAGTGACTGTGTCAAGTTTCAAGAAAAATGCTTCAAACGTAGATACGAATTGGACAAAAAATGGAGGATCAACCATTTGATCGCACTTAACCTTTGACCACAGTCCATTTTAATACGTATGTTCACGCATTCGTAGTCCCTTAGAAATTTAAATGTAAGACCTTTCTTTCTAGATTCAGGTTTTTAAGGCTTCATTTCTAACCCTTAGATACTGATTAGCAGCAAACAGAATAAAACCTGAACAGACTGCGAGTTACTCGCAGGCTGTTCTGGTTTTATGATGTTTGCACATAGCCATTTTTACTTTGCTTCTGAGTAGGAAAAGGTTAATTCGCCATTGACCCTCTGTGACAGACGCATGCCTTTTGCACACCATTTCTATGACCAATACAAGTTCCAGATAAATCATTCAAAGGGTATAGGAGATATAGCTGGACAAAGGGCGTTCCGTTACCCCTCCCCAATTACAAAAATGATTAAAAATATGATATTATAACTTGCTACAACTATATGCACCTATTATTCTTCTCTGAGCCTCTCTCATATGTTATTTCAATGTACACATTGTTTTTTTGTCTTTTCGCACTGAAATATGTTTTTTCATTTTAATATACTTTGTGTTATATAAATATTATATAACTATTTGTACCTCTTATTGCTTCTCTATGCTTTTTTCATCCGTTATGACAATGGATATTCTTTGTTGTTCTTTCAAACTGAAAGATGTTTTTTCTGTCTTTATGTACTTTTCACGTGTTGTTCATTCTTTCGAACACACAACTTCATTAACTGTAATTTTTGAAGATACTTCACTAACTTATATGTTTTGTCTGTTGTTGACTACTACTATACATAACTTAAGATATGCAAATCATTATTGTTTCAATTTATTTTGTATATGTACTTGTTTGCAATTTCAAAATAAAACAAAATAAAATGTGTTTGAATAAACACTTAACTTAAAAAAAAATTAAATATGATATTATGTATTGGCAATGTCCAGCAGGAAAGCAGTGGATATTGCATGTTGCTCCTAGATTTATATCACAGCCGAACAATTAATTTAGGACCATTATTACATTCCTATGGGACGTATGGAACATATATAAATAATTTAGAGAACTATATGTTGCGCATGAATACAAGATGGCCACTCACGTTCAGGCCGATTTTGCTTGGCATTTATCGCGATGCTCGGCTGGTCAATGAACAGCGGGCTGAAAACAACGAGCAACTTAAAGGGATCTTTTCACGTTAAGGGAAATTGACAAAATTGAAAAAAGTTGTTTCAGATTCGCAAATTTTCGTTTTAGTTATATTTGTGAGGAAACAGAAATACTGAACATTTACCATGGTGTTATATAGCCATTATATGCTTCTTTTGACGATTTAAAAACCTGAACATAATAAAGCGTTGCAACGCGAAACGATTGAATAATTTGGAGAGTTCTGTTGTTGTCGTTTAATTTTGTGCAACTACGAAGATTGCTTATATAAAGTATAAAATACGTCTATCATAAATACTTGGCAGGATTGCCGAGTGGTCTAATTTGTTTTTACTCCAGGACTCTTGGGGTCACTGGTTCGAGCCCTGATGCGATCTACTTTTTTTTCCTTTTTTAAATTTTATTCTTGATTTTTTACTGGAGCTTTTAAGATCCAATGTTTACATTTATCAATATAAAGCATTTAATGACAAACTTCAAAACATGCTACAATCTGTGACAAGAACCCTTTAAAACCATTTCACAAAACCGCTGTACAGCGCAGTCTTCCAAAATGACAAGATCGATCATGATAATTTTCAGTATAAGCTTTTGCTGATTATTATGAATGCGATGCAAGTCGTTATGGTAATGCATCTTTTAAAAGACGGGGATTCGATTAAATGTTATTGTGTTTACGATTTTGTGAAAATGCTGCTGCTGCTGAATGATGATGAAGATCATGATGATGAGAATGAATGCGATACAGATAATGCCGTTTGTGTTGTTTCTGTTACTGCTGCTGCAGCTGCTGATGATGATGATTAGTAGTAATTTGATAAAGATATTTCTGTTGCTGGTGTCTCTTTTACTGCTGCTGCTGATGCTGATGATTATGGGTACGAAAGAGATACAGAAAATGCTGATGTTGTTGCTTCTGTTACTGCTGCTGTTGATGATGATGATGACTATGATGATGAGTGTTAATGTGATAAAGATAATGATATTGTTGTTGCTTCTGTTTCTGTTGCTGCTGCTGTTGATGATGATAGAGCGGCCATGGCTTTGATGAGGGTTTCCATTGTGATGATGATGACGACGTCGACATATCAGCCAGGCAGCATATAAATATTACTTCTGAATTGTTCCACGTTTATTTCTCTGTTAAGCTGGCCCCAATGCTGGCAACATCTGCATCACCCCTGGACAGAGGGGAACCGTGTTCATCGGACGGACGGACATGCTCAAACCGTTTGAGGTATGTAAAAGGATACACAGAAACTGAATTGACACCGTCTGGGAAATATAATAAGGAGAATTTGTTTGCGGTTAATGCAAGAAATGCGTACTTAGTCGCCTCGTTACTTTAAAATTAGATGTGCCTAATTACTCTGAGCTTTTGTCTAACCTAGGATTTTTTTAAAGTAAATATTGCACTTTTTTTCTTATTTGCGCGAGTCTTTTTTCACTGTACCATATGTTTCCGTCATTTTCATTCCGCTCATTTCGGGTATCATCTTTCAATAAACGTGTTTGAATATAGATGCGCTACATACATCATTATACATGTATGTACACATGCTGCTTCGTATGAATCTTGCTTTTTAAATATATGCCTTCTTAGAATGTCCGGCACTATTTTCAAATATCCCCTCGTAATATGTTGAATATCCATGATTACTTGTGCTCGATTGGTCGTTGTTTGCATTGGTACAACTAAAAGTATCAGCTCTTACGTATACTTCAAAGAACCCGTTATACGGGAAATATACTGGAAAGTAACCTCGAGTATTGCTGTGTGGCTTTAAGCGTATTTTCGATACCCGGGGTACATTGTAGTATACTTAAGAGTACACGGGGTACTTTTAAGTACTACCGGAGCCGATAATGACCTATTGAGCAGTATTTATCGTATCTGTAGATCGCAAACAGCCAGCACCCAATATGGGGTCAGAAGGCTCCCTACGGCTCCCTGGGAACTTTCCTCGGGGGAGACAATATCACCGTGCAGCTCACAGCCATAGGGAGTTCCATGGCCTTCCCCTTCCGGTTGGTACGTAATGAAAGCTTACAATATGAGATGAATGATGATGTGAATAATGATAATGATGATGATGATGATGATAATGATGATAGTGTTGTTGATGGTGATGATGATGATGATGATGACGATGATGATAATGATGATGATGATAATTATGATGATGATGATGATTTTAATAATTATAATTGTTTATACATTGACTGTCATTCTCTGACATAAGTGTGTATTATACACGTTCATGAAGGTATTTCTATTACAAGCTCTTGTTTTGTTATGTTGTAAATTTAATTAATTAATATACGTTCAGTGCTTGTTTAACTTTTTATGTAAACATGAACCATAACTCTATCGGCCGTAGGTTTTTTAAATATCTCCCTTTATTTAATTTCATAGTAAATTTGTATCCGTTTTGTCACAGATGACACAGGTGCCATGTTTTACAAACATTATTCTACCCTCTAAAACAAAGTTTCTCATACAAGCAAACACATTTCGGGTCGGATGGCCATGTTAACATAGCTCTTGTTAAATTAAAAACCCACACGCACAAAACTATCAAAATTTTGCCCATTCCTTTTTCAACCTTGAAGAGACAAGTGGCGGTGTTCTTCTCATGGATATTTTAAAGACGAAAATGTCATTATTTTTGTGTTTATTAAGATTAATTGCATGCTTTATATTTTTCTTATTTAGAAAACATTTATCAAATAATTTGCCACAGATGATAAAATTAAATAACGCTCAAAATTAGTTAAATGAAAATAGATGGTAGCAACAAAAAAGAAGCCTTCAACTTTGTCACTTTTGTTGTCAAATTTTGTCAATTTTGGACCCCCTTAAGTCCAAAAAATCATTGGGGGAGGCTGAAACATTATCGTAGCACGTTTTATTCCCGGAAGACTCAAGCTTTTGAATTTCATTATCAACTATTTAGCTTAGGCAATTTATAGCATGTAACGTTTTTAGTTACCTATGTCTATAATTTATGATATGTTCCATTTAATGAAAAAATGAGCAATGCCGTTTACTGCAAAATACATCTGGTTAAGGAATAACATGAATTTAGTTAACTGTTCTCATACGTTTAGAAGATTAAGCATTTACCAGTTAATGCAAACGCATAAACGTAACAGACAATCTGCATTAAAAAACAAATTTGTTGCATCATGCCATTTGTATCGGGAATGTAATAATTGCTAGAAGATTTTTTTTTATTTAAATACATACATTCAAATTATTTAAGCCAGTTTATTTTTAAATATTTTTTTTTACTAAATCGCGATTACCTTTTTATTAGAGAAAGCTAACAATACACAACATTTACTTACTTGTATTGGCAGAAACGAATGCTACGCCACCATGTGGTACTAACAAAATGCCTATGACTATAAAGCATGTGCCTAAACGCTGCACCTCCATAATGATTGTTTGGTTACTGGAACGTTATCGACTCCATTCGTCAACCTGACATTCCCGAATGAAACAAGTTATGATATTGACATACTTAATATACCTGTCCTGAAAAAGGCAAATACTCATGTATTCATGCAAATAATGATTGTTTGGAAACTTTGGCTCGTTTCCTGCCAATGCATTGCATTTACTATTTGAAAAGACACAAACGACCTTTACAACTTTGATTTTATCTAACACCATGTGTGGCGTATTATTGTGAACTGTGGAACTATATTAATGATAAAAATGTGTGCGACTCATGTTCCCCCGAGACCGTCGAGAAATTGTAATGTAAAATATGTATGCATGTATGCCCCCCCCCCTCCCCCGTGACCGGCGGGACGTGTAAAAGGAGAATAATGAAGAGGGCCGCTGTCAATTGACTAGAATGTGTACCACTATCCTTATTTGTGTCGAGAAGGAAATTAACTTCTTTCGGGATGGCATCGATTCAAAATCAAAATATTTAAACTGTTTATGGCTTTAGTGAAGTACAGATGACCTTACTGACGAGAGAGGAGAGACAACGAGGACCATCCTTAAACACGATCCAGCCTTGGCAAAGTCTGACAAAGCACACCTATTTATTATGATTTTTTGAATATATCACTTCTACCGATCCAAATGTAAAACATGATATCAAATCATATACAAATAACGCAAGTGAGTGATCCGCATAACATAGAAGCATACATAGTGATGTCAGGATGTCTGTTTAATAGCAACGACCTTGACGTTAAACTTCAATGTAGTGTTTGTCGAGTTTTATTAAAGCGTTATTCTCAACGTTTCACTTACTTTATTGTTGTTTAAGTTTGACAGGATAGTGGTCTTTGTCAAGCAGATTATTTTAGATGGCACAATGCGGAATGGTATTTAGCTATTATTGATTAGCTACAATAACCGCCTTGAGTAATGTATGATCGTATAAAGACTTACACAGCTTGATCTTTTAAACTGCTTCACTATGTAGTAAATTATATTTTGCAGAAAACAGCATTTAGAGAAGCGAAGCTAGTATTGTTATTAGTGTACCACACGGCCTTTTTTGCGCTGCATTAATAAATAAGCTAATGCTACTTTCGAGGTGGCGCTAAGAGCCTGGGTACATTTTTACTAAGCAACTTACGCAAGTCTTAGACTTACGCACATATTTTAAAATAATTTAATTTCATTTATTTCAGATTGAGGAAAACTAATTTTTACTTAGAATGTAACATTATATTATGAATTTCATTTCAACATACCAAATTTTAATGTAGCTTAAATTTGAAGGAATTATTCTTAATTTAAAATATATGCGTAAGTCTACGTATTGCGTAAGTAGCTTAGTAAAACGGTACCCTGATGTTTTGAAAATTCACGGATAATTCTACAGAATAAGTTTTTTATGTTGTTTGTTCAAACTATTTCGCATTAATTAAAAACTATCCCAATGTAGTGCGATTCAGCGAAGATTTATTCACCCACAATTGTGCAGAAACATACAATCACAACCAATTTGGAAACATGAAGTCCTATATAACTGGTGTCATGGTAGAGTTTTTGACAGCAAATCTATGTATATTGCCTGTGTGACGAGAAAATGTCCACAAGATTAATACGCTAACGACATAAAATAATTGCGTTCATTTATATATTGAAACATACATATACAGTATTATCATCCTGAAGAATTATCCGTAAACTTTCAAAACATACGGTCCTTACCGCATCCTCGGAAGAAGCATTGGCTCATTGGCGTCGCACTGAAGTGCGGCGACTAGTATGTTAAACGTTTTTTTCGCTTATGGGAGAAGTTATTTTACGGATCAATGTATATATTTTTGTTGTCAGAATATCTTGCATAGTGGTGACTTTTTGTGTAAATTAGTGAAAATAAGTACTGCATTTGTGCCTATTACATTTACTACAACATTTATTGCCAATAATGCAAAGCTTATTGTTTTAATTAATAACTGATCACAGGGACTGGGCAAAAATAAAAGATCACAGGGACTGGGCAAATACGCGAACCGGTGAAATTTTCTGGTTTTGTATAAAAACTAAACTTCTTTGTTCCACTATCCTTAGCAACCACATAGTTACTAATAAAGGCGCTATAGAGCGCGAAGCGCGACACGTATTATTAATTGTAATAATGAGTCTTGACAAAGGAAGCAGCCGCTTATGAATGAGGAGCACCATCACAGCACCACAGTCTCATTACTATCAAGTCCTCCTACAGGTTTTTTTTATAAACCACATATAGAAGGCCGCAGGCCTGACCCGTATCTTGCCAGTGGTATGGAACCTTTGGTATGGACCTTTAACCCCGCTCTCTATCCAGCGTTTAAACGTCCGGGTTAACATTTAAACCGACTATTAATAGCTTATAAATTTTAGTTAGAAGGTGATTTTTCAAGCGGTTCCGTAGTGTAGTAGTTACACGCTCGCTTCAAATGTAAAAGGCCCAAGGTTTGAGCCCCAGTAGAATCAAATTATTTTATTTGTGTTCTATGTTAACCTTTTGTTTTGATGTAGGCATTTTAGTTTTAATAAATATGTTTTTTTATTGTAACCATTTTTTGTTTTTATTTTGCCCATGAAATATATGTGTAAGAGGTAGGGGGTTCGTAAACACATTAAAACTTTTACAGTGTTTTCATATCAATGAGTACTCAACCCCTATCGTAAATGAGCAACGTAAGATCCCCTTGAAGTTGAGAAAAATATGAAATTACGCTTACAAGATAAAGCAGATTTTTTAAAACCTACACAGTTCTGTTCCATTAATGAAAACTGCACACGGATGTTATTAAAAAAAAGGAAACCAATGTAAATAAAATGAACTATGAAATATTTGGGTGTTACAACACAAAATCATAAATAATGGTTATTTGGGAGTTATAACACAACATCATAGATAATGATTATTTGGGGGTTATAACACAAAATCATAGATACTGGTTATACCAGTATCTTTTTCTATTTTGTTTAAAATAATCGGCCAATATATTAATATTTACAGTAGAAAAAAAAATCGTTCCATGTAACTTCATTGAGTGCCTTTTACACTGAAATTCCCAACGCCCTGTGATGCTTTGCATCAATACTTATCTTGTGTATTTATGCATCGCAAAAATGAGGTGGCAACCGTGATTACTGGCCTAGTATCAGTAAGGAATTGGTTACAGGCGGATATTATTTCCCTATGAGCATTTAGCTAACATGTGAAAATAATCTTACGTGACAGAATTTAAGAAAACTGTGCACACTTGTATTATCCTCACTATATATATAAACATATGTATTTCCGTTTGTCCTACGTGCTATTGTTAAATATGTTGTTATGAATAAATAAGCCACATATTGTGTTATGCTTTAATTTGTTATATTTACTGACTGCATATTGAACGCGTTTGTATATTTTAAAACAAAGTTTCTACAACAATCCAATGAGGTATGACTGCTATCAATGTTATTACGTATATATTTTAATTTGGTGTAAATACGTACATTTTCACAAAAGAAATTGCAACGTCTTATATCTGTAGTAACACGTTCATAAAAATTCGTCAAAAAATATAACATACGTTTGTAACATATTTTAAATAATTTTACAAATAATTCAGAGTATTGACCACGATACTTATGATTGATACTTGAAACACAAAAATTGACTACGTGCTTTGTTTCAAAAGGAAGTTGAACGGAAAATACATGACATGGGTGCGACTTTATACAACAAAGCGAATTGTACTCTATAGTTATGGAAATAACGTTGTGCTTTGCAAATAACGTTGAATTATAAAATAACACCTAACAGCTTCAATTCATTTTGTGATAAAGACGGATGCTGTAGCGGCAGGTCCATATGATTCATTTTCATTTCAACTTGTAAACGCAATAGACAATGCTGTATTGACATGCACGCGGAACGATCTCAAATGAAATACGCATGTCTGCATTAAAATAGTACCGCTCACATTATATGATTAATAAAATATTCTTTTTACCCACGGTATTTAAACAACATTGTTGAACAGGGAATTCTTGCACTTCCTGTAGCTCATTGAACGTCAATTCAAATCGTTATGCTTGTGCTAAATATTGAGAAACTAAGTGGTTGCTGTCACTTATATTATTGTAAATACATTAAGCGCCCTACACACACGCACATTAACTTTCATGACTGTAAAGCGTGAAATGTGCAAGATAAAAAAATTGTGTTTCCGTAAAATATTCTTATGTGATAAATGTTCCAACTATCCATCTCATTCAACAAACAGCTCGCTTATTAAATAATTGTTAACGAACTGGAACGCACAGACTAAAAGCAACAATTCTCGAATACTTTGAGGTAGAAAGCAGTAATATTTGTATTATTATTATTATTGAGATTATATGTCGTAAATTATGGAAGTCAGTGTTCTTATATGCCTTATTTTGCCAACTGTTCATCTTGTTCAACGAATATAGCTTACTTGTAAGGTTTTTATTTTCCAAACAGTATGCTTTAAGCAATATTGTTTTACATACTTTGGATTAGAAAAAAAATTAAAAAATTCTTGTTCAAATGTGGATTTATGGCCGTAAAATAGCAAGTCAATAGTCAAATGTGCTAGATTTTTTTTTACCATCCATCTTTTCACCTTTGATAGCTTACTTATACTGCTATTATTTACCAAAACGTCACCTTAATGCTAAAAGCGATGTTTATTGCATACTTTGGGAAAAACACAGTTATGTTCTCGTTTAAATGTGCATTTATGGCCATTAAATATGCAAGTCTATATTCTTATGACATATGCATATGAATGTATTAGATTGTCCAACTGCTCCTCTTGTTCAACACATATAGGTTAATCATAATGTTACTGTTTACAAACAGGAAGGCGAAATATTAAAAGCAATATTTCTTGCATACGTGTGGTTAAAAATAACCCAATTGTCAATATGATTATTGTCTGCCTATAAGGTATTTTCTTGAAGACGGTCAGGTTAGGTGTGAGATTTCAAGACGTAACATTATATATATATATATATATATATATATATATATATATATATATATATATATATATATTTCATATAATGACAAATAATGGAGTACAACTGTGTCAATTACAGCGTACTCTCAAATTCATAAATACATGTAATGCATACAATCTTAAACCCTGTGAATAATTTGAAGGTCTTATACGGAATAAAGCAAAGTAATTTAATAGGTGTTTTAGATTCAAGAATACAACATATTAGAATAGCAACACGTCTCTTAATGATTCATAGAATTATTCGCAGCACATTTTTTATATGAAAAATATAATTATGCTTATGCAGAAGATTTTGCCTAAATCATTTCTTCGACATTGTCGACAACGTATTAGGTTCCCCTGATGACAGGAAAACCATATAAAGACATAATAAATAAAGCTATTGCCCCCTTTAGGAAATGTAATTTGCGTGACGTTGATAAAGTGCTCAACCAGGGGCGTCGGAAGCAAATTGACATTGGGGTGGCGGAGGGGTGGTTATGGGAGGAGGTATCCCCCTCCCGTTGGTGGGGGTCCGGAGCCATCCCCGGATTTTTTTTTTCAGATTTTAGCATCAAAAGGCGCATTCTGGTGCGTTTTTATGCCTGATACTTGACCTTATACCTTAATTAAGTGCTAATCAATTCAACACTGATCTGATCAGGAACGATATTCGTATTTTTTTAAATGTATTTTATTAGCGCGCTAGTGCTCCAATTTACAGCAATCAGTGTCTTAACCTTGATTATTTTATCGCAGTTTTTTAAAGAAAGAATAGCACTTATTTTCTATCTCTTAGTATTGTAAATAGTGATAATAGAACGATATCATATATAATTCTATGCAAACTTTTGCAATATCTCATATAGCTGAACACTATGAGCGGTTATTTACATAATGTTTTAATGTGAATATTTATTACTGTTATAAATATGTAATGTATGTATATAAATGAGAATAAAGAATGAAACTATACACGTCTATTGCAGGCATATTCACAGACGGACAATCGATGGAGAAGTGATCTCTATATGTCGCAGTTTGTACTTTGTAGCAGGAGACACGACGATAATGATCATGTGGGTTAAAATAACGTTCTTCGGATTTTTTCCCCCCGCCATTCCGTTTTGGAAATTTGAAATTCGTTGGTTTGGAGTAGACATATTGAACTGACAAAAAAATGGGTTAAAACATTAAATAAGTTTTTTAGAGTGATCGATTTACTTTGAGTTATTACAATTATTTCAGGTATCTTGAGGTATTTTTAATTTTGTGTTAATTAAGGACTATTGGATATCGGCACATGTGTTTCATGTCATACTTTCCTTTATATTAATAAAAAGAAGCAAAGGCTTAGATCATACCAACAATTAAAGATTCACAGGTTTAATTACTCAAGAATAAAGGGAATATCGTTACAAATGAGATCGATCAATTAATAACATAAATGACACGTACACTACCGCGGGCGGGTGATGGCAAACAACAATACACGTGTCACGTGCGAAAGCGTGATTACCTTGCTTCGTGGTAAAGATATTTTCAAATATACGGGTATCAGTGTTCTGCCGAGGATGCGCCCTTGCGTCATTGGCGCAAAAAATAGATTTGTCCCCACCTGTTTTCCGTATATGTGTCCGCGGGCGCACAGAACATTAGGAATAAAAATTAATCGATTAAATTTGAAAGTTGTTAAAGAAATCGAGTAAATGCGTAATTAGAAAGAATTATTTTCTTGGACGTGACGTCATTTCGCTGCCAATCCTTAATTTACTTTAATAACACTTTATTTCATTGGTAAGTTGAGACTATAACAACCAATCAGTTATCAAGGAAGTTTTCACACCTATCAAAATGGCGGAAAGTTACCGGCCGAAGAAAACAGAATCCATTTTGAGGTTTTATTTCCTCCGGCAAGTAAAATAAGAAAATATATCGATAGTAATAACACCCCAAGAGAGTCTTCCCAAGTACCAACATCGTTTAGCAATGACGAAAAAAGTCTGCCCCTAAACGTACATTCCAAGCAAATTGGCTTTGAGAATTTTCTTGGTTACTGTTTGACACAACAAAATGACATGCAGTTTGTGCATAAAGCCCAACAAAGAAAAAGCCTTTACTATCGGTAATTGATTCTAATTTGAAAAGGCTTGATATCACTGGAAAAGTGTTAAGAAAATGTGAATCTTTGCCTCTAATTCCATTTAAGCAGATGTAGACAGACAAAGATGTAGACATTAAATACATGTAACTGTTGAAAGTTTTGTTAATATATTGACAATTGTTTGACAGTTTTAAAAATAAAAAAAATGTTCAAGTTTGAATTAGAATGTTTCATCCTGTGGACTGGCTGTAGGAATAAATTTAGCCAGTTTAAGAGTGCAAGAATAAGGTAATTAGTTTCTGAAAATTTTGTTCTGCTACAAATGTATTTCTCTGTCCCCAAATTTTTCCCTTTTGTCCCCACTTTTTAACCCTATAGGGTCCCTGTCCCCAACAGCACAGATTCACGGCAGAACACTGGGGTATTGAAATGGGGAAACAAAATAAAAATGGTCTTTGCCGAAATTTCCTTTTTGCCGAAAATATTTGGGCGGCTTTCGCCGCCCCGGCCGCCCCAGCTCCGACGCCCCTGGCTCAAGGCATATTTTAAGGACGCCTATGATATTTTGCTGGGTAAATTGTTCCGATTTTTCACATGATTTTAAATACAATCAAAATTCCATACCTCGGTCTCAATTTTCCATTATCTCGATACATAAAAATGGAGCGATTATAGAGACTACGCCTTTTAAGTTACTTTTCAAAATTGTTGACATCGCACTCAACCAGCGAATGCCATAATGTTGTGAAAACAACGATGCATTTGACGCACAATATGAATTCAGAAAAGGCAGTTAAAGTTTAATATTTATTCAGTTTTCCTAATCCATCAAATTATTCAAAATTGTGTTATGCTATGTTAGTATGAAACAACGATTGTACTGTTGCTCCGTTAATATATGAATGCATTATTGTTCAGGTTATAAAAGTCTAATTTGGACGGCAAAATGTACGCGTTATACGCGGAAAGTATCAAAAGATCAAAGCATGCGTTAGACTAGGCAACATATAGTTGGAGTGTTTTAGTAAATTAAAATGTAATGACTCCGCTATTATGTATTAATAGATAAACACAGTATCCCTATCTTTTCAAACCCTTTCAGGGACGGTCATAACAAACCGCAATATTCAGTATTTAAATGGGATTTAATAGTTAGGTTTCCGCTCTTGCATATATGTGATTCACATTATTTACAGAAATATAAATATTAAAAGTCTCATTTAATAATTTTCTTATGCAATTCAATTGTAAATAATTATTCACTGAAATATAAATGATCGAACTTCACCGTTCTCCATTTTCAATTCTGTTCTAGATTCAGATCGATAGCAGTCTTCGGGCTATAGTGAAAGTGTGGTATTGCGTGATTTTGCCATTCGCAAACTAACCTGTTACGGTAATGCAACATATTAATCGTAGTGTGTTATTGTTTGATGACTGTGGAGTGGCCAGTACGTGCTTTACATGTACATATATTGTGCATATTTAAACCATATTTTGAATAGACCGTATTTTAACTTGTGAAATATTTGAAGAATATAGTTCCGTAGGCCGGATTGTTAATATTAGCTAATCGCGAGTAAGAAGAGGACGTTTGCACTATTCCGTTCAAAGCACATGCATATGCTATACTGGTAATTTGTTCCAATAAAACCAGAAACATAATACAAGGGTACATAATGCGTTTGTTGGTGTTTTTCTTTTACTTCTTAGTTTTGTGGTCTATTGATAGTCGTGGCTTTCAGGGCTATGCTGATACACAAACGGAGCACGATTTGCACAAGCGACTCTTTCAACAATACAACTCGAACATAATGCCGCGTAATTTGACGTCGTTGGACCCGTTTCAGGTCGGCATTGAGCTCTTCCTGATGTCGATCGATGAAATTAATGAGCTGCGACAAACTATGGCCATAATGGCATTTTTAGAAATAGCATGGACGGATCATTTTCTAGTATGGGAACCCTTGGAGTATTCATATTTATCTTCAATCAACGTAAAGGTCAAGGATATTTGGACTCCGGATATAGTTCTTGAGAGCAAATTGGACAAACAAACTGATTTGATTGACGAAGATGGGAATGCAATAATTTCGTCCGATGGCCGTGTCATTATCTGGCCTTATGGAAGGTACACTCTTTCTTGTAAAATATTTATAGGACAGTTTCCGTTTGACAAGCAGACATGTGATTTCGATTTTCTGTCATGGACCAACCCGAGTCCAAAGCTCGCTTTGAGAAGCGCGTCAACGGAAATAATCCAAACTTATTATAATGAAAACGGCGAATGGACGCTAAAACGCGGACACGTAAAATGCGAACTGAGACCATTCGGCGATTATCCAGAGGACCACGTTATCTTTACATTCGATCTTCAGCGAAAGTCACTGCTCGTCGTTATGAACATAATGCTTTCGATAATATTAATTTCGTTTCTTAATACGTTTTGTTTTATATTACCGTCGGATGGCGGTGAGCGGATAACGTTCTGCATTTCTCTATTCCTCACACTGGCCGTGTTCATGACGATTGTCAACGGGTCCCTCCCAGAATCATCGGACGAGGTGTCGAAATTTGGTGTCTATTTTGGTCTTCAACTTATCGGTTGCGGCCTGACCACCATCGCTACAGTTGTGTCACTGTATTACTATCACGAAAGCAACAACACACCTGTACGTTCAAGCGTCCAGTTGTTTGTAATGGCAATGTGCGTGTCGAAAGGATATCGAATACATCCGCATAACGCCCACAATAAAGTAAATGCAAATAAGAATGACGGCCATACCAAAATCGTGTCGATTGCTTCGATCGACGACTCTGGAGCGTCGATTGCTTCGATCGACGACTCTGGAAAAAGGGATTAATCTTTGCCCAATGTAAATGGAACAATACAACCGTTACCTCAAGTAACCTGGAAAATGGTTTCCTTCGCGTTGGACCAATTTTGTTTCATGGCCTCTATAGTTTGGCACGTTGTCCTATTAAGCGTTCTCTATGCCGTCTTGATTCAATAAACACTTTGTGGATTGAAACATAGCTACATTATATAATGAAATAACAGGTTTGAATTTAAAGAACAGTTTGAAGCTGAGCTGTTTTTTTATGTAAACTACATGTAGGCCAACGAGCTTTAATTTTACATTGGAAAGCCATGCTTTCATTGAAACGAAATCCTTCTTGCTCGTGCACTTACGCCAGTTATTGGCAAAAATCTGCCACTAGGCATTTCAATCTTAACTCGCCAACTCCCATCTGTATAATTTGGTATCACTTCCTTAAAAACCATATTTTATAAATTGTCGGTCGCGTTTAAAGCACTTATATGTTATTTGTTGTAAGTATCTGCAAACGAAATGTAAACACGCAAAAAGAAAATCAGATAATGCTTGTTATACAAATCAGTTAGTTTTTATATTGAGCATCTTATGTCATGATGTTGAGGTAAAACATGTAATAAAATGGTTAGATACTCAACAAAGCTGGTTATATCGATGTAAATATTGCCCCCAATAAAATACGCAACGCAATAGTTCCTGGAGACTGGTGGATAAGCCGTAATAGGCCATTCATATGTGCTTTGTTTTGTTGAGAACAGCAGTCGACAAAATATGCATAATTCATGACTTTAGAATTTTCAAATGTAATTTAAACCCTATGATAGCATGCCACTTTTTAAATATTAGTTTTGAAAACCATAAACTGCCGCAGAGCTGCATTTATATAATGAACTAATAAGCTCGATTGAATTTCGCATAATCATGAGACACACACTGCCAGAACGTCATTTATCTAGTCGCCATTAACTACTGCTTACGCAGACGTTTTAATTAATTTACAATCATTTAGGATGCTTTTTACTTGTTACTTTGAAAGTCAATTCGGTTTGACAATAATTGTTTACAACCCAAACACTAACGCTCAAATTACTGTTATCTTAATGTGCAACACCGCGGTTTTAGTGAATGCGATCCTGCACACACACATATAATGCTCATATTGACGAGGCGTTATGTTTTACCTAGACTTTAAAAAAGGTTTTTAAGGATCAATGCCATGCATAAGTTACAAAATGTGAATCCGTCCATGGTATATCAGTGTATATCTACAACATTCTACAAGCTGAACGTAAAAGTATAAGATGTTTAGGAAACTCTGCTCTGTAAGACATACCTTCTCTACTAAAGTTAAACCTAGGTTTGATCTTCCTGAAATAGACAAGATTCATTTTTCTTATTTAGAAAAAGTAATTTTTCAGCAACAATTAATCCATCTATGATGTATTACATTATCAATTTAAAAAAACATTGCTACATGTATATTATTTAATGGCAATCAAAGCTTTCATTTATCACTGTTTACAGTTAATATTAACAATAATAAGCAAACTACAAATGCATGACAAGAGGGCCTGAAAGGCTCAAAGTCGCTCACCTGAGAAATTACCTGTTCTTTGCAGCCCAATATATCAATAGAACAAATGTTCTAACCAAGTTTCATGAAGAATGAAGAACATATGACCCCATGGCGGAAATGTTTTTCAACAGACTGGAACCATTTTTAAACTCGTACAAGATATTATTGAGACAAATCTTCTGACAAAGTTTCATGAAGATCCAACAATAAGTGTGGCCTCTACAGTGTTAACAAGGCAAATATTCATGACGCACAACGGAAGACAGACAATTGACAAAAGGTGATTACAAAAGTTCACCATAAGCAAAAAATATTATTTTCATAAATATTGTCGCCATGTGTGATGATCAGCAAGTGTCATTCAGATTGAACTAAAATGTGACTAAAAGTATTCACAACGTTTCACTATAAACAACTGTGGTAGTGCGGTCTCGTTCGCTTACGCAAGTGAACCGGTCACGGGACGGTTACTAGTTATGTAACTTTGTTAGCAGTTATGTAATACGGAAATATTTATCGAGTCTTATTAAAGAACGCTTATTTCCGATCCGGATGACACCACTGACTGGTTGTTATTCAATTAACTAAAAGCGTCCAGTCAGATACGCCTGAATACACTCAAAGAATTAATCTATAAGTGAAAACCAAAGCAGCTTTAATGAAAATAACAAACTTTAGTCTAAAGAATCTATGCATCCTTAAAAATTTACAAATACAGCAAATACCTTAATAAATGTAAACAGAAGTTCACACTCTGTCAAAAAACTGATATAAATCTTAGTTACTGTCAGTCTAGAAGTTGCTTACAAAATTTAGTTTATAAAATAAGTCTAACTTAATCTAAAGAACACAATTATGGAGAGTGGAAAAAACTCCAGTGACTCAAATGTCAAAAATAAGAAGAATTTACAAAAGTTATTTCAATCAAGAGACTTTCTAATTTAGAAAATGCCAACTAACAAGGTTGCCATGGAAACAGTTTCAGAGAACAGTAGTCTGCTGAGATTATTGATTTTTCCAATCCAATTGATCTTAGAAGATGTTCAATCAACACACCAAAACACAGTAGGTTAACTTGGCTTATCAGTTAAGATCAAAGATAAGGCTCTTCAGTGCATAAGTAAATGTACAGTTATTTTATGACAAAGAAACAATAGGTTTATTAAATTGCATGCAAACTGCTGTTTTTATGTACACCTCATTTTTTGAAAGAAGTCCCAGGTTTATACAAGGGAGTTAACTATTAGAAAGTATGTACAGGTTATCTTTCCTTAACATTATGGCTTATCACAACTAGATTGTTCACATTTTTTCGCTATATACATATAGAGAAAACTGCCTCAGCCCCTGGTGGCCATGTTTTTCTATCAATCATGACCATTTTCGAACTCGTCCGAGATATCTATAAAATTGATGATTAGGCAAAACATGTGACTCTAGAGTGTTCACAAGTTTTTTTACTATATAAATATGAGGAAAATGAGCCCACCACCCGGCGGCCATGCTTTTTTACCGATCCTAACCATTTTAAAACTCAACCGTCATATCCAGAAAACACATGTTCTGACCAAATTTCATGAAGATTGGACCAAAAATGTGACTTCTAGAGTGTTCACATATTTTCACTATATACATACAATAGAGAAAACTGCCCGCCCCCCTGACGGCCATGTTTTTTCACCGATCTGGACCATTTTCAAACTCGTCCGAGATATAAATGAAACCAATGTTTTGACCAAGTTTCATGATGATTGGGCAAAAATTGTGACTTCTAGAGTGTTCACAAGGTTTCTCTATAGCCATATATATAAGGAATACTGCCCCGCCCCCTGGCGGCCATGTTTTTCAAGGGACCGGAACCATTTGTGAACTCAACCAACATATCAGACAAACATTTTGACAAAGTTACATGAAGATGGGGCATGAAATGTGACTTCTACAGTGTTCAAATGTTTTTCTTTTTTTGACCTAGTGACCTAGTTTTTTACCAAGCATGACCCTGTTTCGAACTCAGTCGAGGTATCAATGGGAAAAATGTTCTGATCAAGTTTTATGAAGATCAGACAATAAATATGGCCTCTGGAGTGTTCACAAGGCAAATTTTGACGACGCACGCCGGACGACGGACACAAGGCGATCACAAAAGCTCACCATGAGCACGTTGTGCTCAGGTGAGCTAAAAAAGAGCAGAATGAATTTGATCAAAGAAACGTTTTATTAAATATTAAGCTAAGAAAATAAGTATAAAACTATTCTTATAAACATTTAATTAAACACAAGCTAGCAATCAACCAACATTTGAGTATCGCTCTGGGAAAACAGGGCTTAATGCATGTGCTTAAAGTGTCAGATAAGCCTGTGCAGTCGGCACAGTTCATGACACATTCCGCTTGCATTGTACTTTTTTAATTTAAAGGCATTCTCTTATTAGCGAAAATCCACTTGAGGCGGAAAGTGTCATCCCAAGTTAGCCTGTGGAGACTGCACAGGCTAGTATGTGATGATACTTGATGCACATGCATTAAAACCTTTTTTCCAAGAGCGAGGCTCATATATAAGAACTGTCACAGTTCTTTCCTAGCTCAAAATATTCTTCAGCTAAATTCTCCTCACTACAGATAAATTTGTGTATTTTTTGCCATTGTATAGGTTTTTATGAAGAACAAGTAGAATTTTCTGAAGCCAATGGGTCATTATGTAGCCATTGGCTAATTTAGCAAATGGCTCAGGAAGCTCTGTGTGAGTCAGCAATCAGTTTCCTACCTCCACCAAAGCCTCCTCCTCCACGCTCAAATGTGCTCATCCCTCTGAATCCACCACGACCGCCGCCTCCATCGCTATTGAATCCCCCTCACCTGTTATTGCAACATCCTCCCCTGTTATTGAATCCCCCTCCCCTGTTATTTAAACCCCCTCCCCTGTTATTGAATCCCCCTCCACTGTTATTGAATATCCCTCCCCTGTTATTGAATCCCCCTCCTCTGTTATTGAATCCCCCTCCCCTGTTATTGAAGCCATTTCCCCTGCCACCCCTGTTGAATCCCCCCTCCACGGTTATTGAAACCACCTACTCTGCCCCCACCATACCCTCCAGACAAATACCCCCCCCCTCTCTGGCCTCCTCTGCCCCTATGTTGACCTTCCAATGACCCAGCCCCTTGTCCATACCGCCTCCCCCCTTTTCCAGCCCTTCCACTACTTCCATCAGACGGCTTCAGCTGGTCCCAGGATGTTATCTCTGAAAAGTTGGCAAATTCACCCTTGCTGTCTGCTGTATCTCCTGTACTCTCTAATGCATCCCACGACGACGAACCAGTTTAGGCCATCTCGTCCCAGGAATCCGGTTCCTGTATATATATTGTACTATATATATTGTTAAAGGGTTGATAATTTTTTTTTAAGATTCATTTTTGAGCATCAAGTGTTACTGACTTTCAAATGTCGCACTAATTGTTTCAATAAATAAAAATATTAAATTGAATGGGTGATATGTTGACAAAGGAAATACAACAAGGGCACCGCATAACGGGTGCCACGCTCGGCTGCGGGTGCAATTTTGAATAAATGAAAGCTTGTCAGATTTTGTGTGTGACTTTTTTACAGTTTACAGTGACCTTGACCTTTGCCAAAATGGGTGTGGCGTGTAGAACTCATCAAGGTGCATCTGCATATGAAGTTTTAAAGTTGTAGCTGGAAGCACTTTGATTTATAGCCAATGTTAAGGTTTTAGCACGATGACGTGGGACGGCGAGCTGGCTATGACAATACCTAGTGTTTATTCCTAAAATTAAGCACACAAATGACACAACTTAAAATTATACTAATCCTACAAAAAACACTGAGATTTTATCAAATGGCCTGAAAGCTATTGCTAAGAAAAGGTGTGTGACTTTATCTCATGGAAGGAAAAAGCTCTTAGCCCTCTTGCCAGATTCAACTAAACTCCTCATAAACAGATCCATACAAGTTAACCCATTTATGCCTAGTGGACTCTCCCATCCTTCTAAATTGGATCAATTTATTTCCAAAATTAGGGATGTCTAGTATATTTATTTCTATATTTAAAATATTTTTACAAAATTCCTTTAAGCAAACAGCGCAGACCCAGATGAGACGCCGCATCATGCGGCGTCTCATCTGGGTCTACGCTGTTTGCAAAGGCCTTTTTTCTAAACGCTAGGCATAAATAGGTTAATACAAATTTGTAAAATGAGTATGCACTTGAAAGGGAGAGGGAGAATCAACTAATAAGAAAAAAAATCACGCCCCTGTTAATGAATGAATAAATGAATGTTAATGGTATAGTCCTGATTATTAGTACCTGTTGTTGTTCCCAGTCACATCCCTGCTTAGAATGTGAATGGTAGAGTCCTGATTATTACCACCTGTTGTTGTTCCCAGTCAATCACACCCCTGATAAGAATGTTAATGGTATAGTCCTGATTAGCACCTGTTGTTGTTTCCAGTCACATCCCTGCTAAGAATGTTAATGGTAGAGACCTGATTATTAAAACCTGTTGTTGTTCCCAGTCAATCACACCCCTGCTTAGAATGTTAATGGTAGAGTCCTGATTATTAGCACCTGTTATTGTTCCCAGTCAATCACACACCTGCTAAGAATGTTAATGGTAGAGTCCTGATTATTAGCACCTGTTGTTGTTCCAAGTCAAACACACCCCTGCTAAGAATGTTAATAGTAGAGCCCTGATAATTAGCACCTGTTGTTGTTCCCAGTCACACCCCTGTTAAGAATGTTAATGGTAGAGTTCTGATTATAAGCACCTGTTGTTGTTCCCAGTCAATCACACCTCTGTTAAGAATGTTAATGGTAGAGTCCTGATTATTAGCACCTGTTGTTGTTCCCAGTCAATCACACCCTTGCTAAGAATGTGTATGGTAGAGTTCTGATTATTAGCACCTGTTATTGTTCCCAGTCACACCCCTGCTAAGATTGTTAATGGTAGTGTCCTGATTATTAGAACCTGTTGTTGTTCCCAGTCAATCATATCCCTGCTAAGAATGTTAATGGTAGAGCCCTGATTATTAGCACTTGTTGTTGTTCTCTGTCAATCACACCCCTGCTAAGAATGTTAATGGTAGAGTCCTGATTATTAGCACCTGTTGTTGTTCCCAGTCAATTACACCCCTGCTAAGAATGTTAATGGTAGAGTCCTGATTATTAGCACCTGTTGTTGTTCCCAGTCAATCACACTCCTGCTAAGAATGTTAATGGTAGAGTCCTGATTATTAGCACCTGTTGTTGTTCCCAGTCAATTACACCTCTGCTAAGAATGTTAATGGTAGAATCCTGTGTATTAGCACCTGTTGTTGTTCCCAGTCAATCACACCCCTACTAAGAATGTTAATGGTAGAGTCCTGATTATTAGCAACTGTTGTTTTTCCCAGTCACCCCTGCTAAGAATGTTAATGGTAGACTCCTGATTATTAGCACCTGTTGTTGTTCCCAGCTGCCACTCTCCTCATAACCTTCCTGTCTCGGCTTCTTGCCAGAGTAGCCATCCCCGTCGTAGTCGTAGCCTCCATAGCCGTCTTCGGACTGTCGTTTCATGCCCGTCTGTGGTGGGGCTGCTGTGGTCCCTACATGGCCGTGTGAGTCCCCATAGAAATACCCCGAGTTATCCAAACATTCCACTCCAGCCATCCATGGTCCTGAATGCTACAGGAAACGTGTGCAATAGCCTTCTTGTAACAGCTTACTTTTACTATTAAGTTCTCCATGAAAACGTTAAAGCAACGTTTCAAAATCACAAGAAACATAAGATGAATTTAGGATTTAAAAGAAACAATTGTATTTAAGCAGAATTGCTCAGAAGTAATTTAATCATTTTTATTTACAAAAAGATAAATGTATATTTAACAAATTTGGATCCAGTTAATCTTGTAAGAGTGTTCTATATAGTGCAATTCAGTTAAATATGTTGTTACCTATGTGAAATATTTTAGAATATTAATAAGTATTTCCACTTACCCAACAGAAGATGTCTGAGCAGCCTTCAAATTCTTCTTTCTCACTTATTGTCTGAATATTCTGTAAATGAATCATGTTTAACTATGCTCTCCATATTAGATTATAAGCAATGTGTATCCACTGTGTAGAACTGACAATATAATTCTACAGCACTGATGGTTTAGCGTTGCAATTTTTCATTGAAACATAAATGGTAAAAAACTCCAACAATTTAGACACTTCCTTGATTGGTTCAACAAATTAACAAATTAGATTTTGCTTTCTTACTCAAGATAATTTGAATATTTTCATAAACTTGTACAACAATGTTGTTTATTTATTAAGTCTATCCTTGAATTAGCCTTAACGATTAACTGACAATGAAAAAGCTGCACAAAATGCAGTAATTTCACTCAATCACTGATCATATCAAGTTTGTTGCTGTTACTATCTCAATGAACATAGTCTAACAGCATGTAGATCTTACTAAAGACAAATGGCTAATTTTAATAGGATTAAAATGTGCATGCTGTGCGAGATTCTATTTTTAGAATGTTGATATGAACTCATCATTTATCCGATTGGTCAATTTGGTATCTTGTGCGCACGAGATCCGCGAAGAATGTGTCGAACTTGTTATTGTAATAGACGAACACACAGCGTTGTTTAAAAAAATAACTTGATCATAACTTTATTTGTGTTCTTAGTCATTGTTGTCGTTTATGACTTCGGTATATCTGAATGGAATATTGTGGACAGGATTCTTTTGACATTGTTTATGTTAAAACTAAAAATAAAGATAAGGAAGAAAAACTCACCATCAAAGACTTAAGAAAGAATAACAATTTGAAAAAGACTGTCAAATCTCTACATTAGGGTTATTATTAGATTCGGATAATAGTGATTCTAGTGAAGAAGTTAATAGCTCATCTTCCTCTTCTACAAATTCTTATGAAGAATCTCAATCCGATTCTGACAGGGAAAACGTGCACAGAATTAGAAAAGATAAATAAAAAAAATCTGGCATAGCAATAAAATCACAGAATAAGGTTAAATGTGCACAAAGGTACCCTCATACATATCTACGATATGAATTTGTCAGTAAAAATATATCGTTTGAAGATCTTGAACTCAATTTATTTATCGCTGGAGAGTTGGAAATACTATCTGATTCACAAACAAATAAAACTGAAAGAAAATGGAGATTAGAACTTCTTAAACGAATTCTTTATCTAAGTTCATCGTATGAATTCGAAGGTCTAAAATGTTATTACGCCGCAGTATTGAGAGAAATTGAGTTGGGAAAAAAGAAATGGAGTGATGAATTTGAATATTTCGAAATAGCCATTTTTAACAGATCCTTAATTAAAGGTCATAGCAGCATAAAACGGAACTCTAATGTTAATTTCAAGTCAAAAAAGGAAAATCCACTCAAAGAAGATTCCACAGTTTTGTTTTGTGCTTCATATCAGAGAAACAACTGCCAGCATAAAACGGACCCTACCGCCGTAGTTAAAGAAAAAAATGAGATATGCTCTACACATCTGTGCGACATGCTGGCAAAAGGATCAAGCCAAATTACCCCATCCAGAATGCTCCTTGGAATGCCCCAGTCAAGTGATATTACTCACAAAAATATCGCAGAAGTTTGAAGATGAAAATGAGATAGTGGACGCTTTCTTGCCAAAATTCTGTTTTAAAGCAAAATCATTTACAAAAACCTTAAATAATCATGTATGTTCACACTCTAAAACTTGTAAAATCTGTATCAGGACAAAGGCACAGTAAATGAAACATTAGAAAAAGTTCAACGATGAAGTTAAGAAGACATATAATAAGAGGAAATATGTCTACCAGTACATCTGATCACCTGAAGCGGGTGAGAGCGGGATATCTCGGTCAGTTAAAGAAAATATACAATCAGAAGAGCAAATGCTGTCAAGAGAAAACTCGGAGACAGTAAAAGAGCTATATGGAAAGCTTTAAGAGCTTTTGGAAACCTGTAAACAGTCACACATGGACGGTCTGGACAATTGTCAATCGGCTGATGAGATCGAGTCGTATGAGCAGAGTTATTGTGCTTGTAAAGAAAATTTCATGGAATTCCAGGAGAGATACATCCAGTGGACGACTGACGTAGTACCCCCTGAAGAACGTTGTTCTGTGGTTACAAGTGCAAGCTCATCATCTTCGACATCGCAAGTGCAGTTGGCTTGGGCAAGGTTGAAGAAGTTAAAAGCAAAGAACAAATTAAAACAACTGACAAAAAGACAAGCTATAGAGCGCGCTAAAATTGAACTCCAAAACAAAAGACTGTTTTAAGAGCAGCAGTCGGAAATAGAAGACGCTTAGATTGAAGAGCAAGTGTGGCGTGAGGTCGTTGATGAAGAAAATGCTTCCGTCAATGAAGACGTATTGACTAAACAAGCCACTACCACCCACAGTCACTCTGCAAATGCCGGTACAAGATTAGCAACTCGTATGTTTGCATCTGGAATACGCCCTATTTATGACACTTTATGATTGATGTTATCTTTTACAGTAGTTGAGAAGATACCATATTTGATAACACGTCTATAATTATCAATTAAAGGTAAAGTGCGACAATCGTTATTATTGTAGACAACATCGGCTTATGTTTGCATCTTGAGTACGCCCCATTTATTACACATATAGTGTTTGATATTAACAATTACACTAATTAATAATTGAGGTGTCATTAAACGATGCAATAATAGAACAATTGCCGTTCAAATTTGAAGAAGTATGTTGTCATAAATGCCATTACAGCCACTTTAAAATTGAAACCAGTATGTTGTCATTAGTGCCATTAAAGCCATTTTAATTGTTTAATTGATTTATTGATACAATATTGAAAAAAAGCGGAACACGAAATGAATATTAATTCAGACATATTCCGTATGGTCCACAAATCTGTGCCGTATAATCCGCTTATCTGAGCCGTATAGTCCGCGAAGCCGGGCCGTATGGTCTGGGCCGTATGATCCGAAAATGTTCAAATTCAAACAAGTATGTTGTCATTATTGTTATTACAACAACTTTTTTATATTTTATTAAATGTATTGATACATTATTGAAGGAAGTGGGACACATAATAAAGATTAATCTAGACATGGTCCGCAAATCGGGACCGTATGGTCCGCAAATTTTAAATTTAAACAAGTATGTTGTCATTAATGTCGTTACATCAATTTTACTATTGTATTAAATTTATTAATACAATATTGAAGGAGTGGAACACGAAATGAATATTAATTCTTAAATGTTCCGTATGGTCCGCAAATGTTCAAATTAAAACAAGTATGTTATCATTAATGTCATTACATCAACTTTAATATTTTATTAAATGTATGAATACAATATTGAAGGAGTGGAATACGAAATCAATATTAATTCAGACATGTTTTGTATGGTCTGAAAATCTTAGCCGTATGGACCACGAATGTTCAAATTTAAACAAGTACGTTTTCATTAATGTAATAACATCAATTGTTATATTTTATTAAATGTATTAATCAACTATTGACGGAATGGAATACGTATGGTCCGCAAATATTCAAAATTGAAAAAAGTATGAAGTCATGAATGTCATAACATTAAATGTATTAATACAATATCAGGAAGTGGAACACGAAATGAATATTAATTTAGACATGTTCCGTATGGTCCGCACTTCTGGGACGTATAGTCCGCTAATATGGGCCGTATTGTCCGCTAATCTGGGCCGTATTGTCCGCTAATCTGGGCCATTTATCCGCTAAACTAGCCTGTATGGCCCATGGTCCGTATAGTCCCTAATGGTCACAATAAACTAAAAGATTTTCTACACAAATTCAATGTAAAAGCAATAACTTAAAAAATAAAGTCAAACTTTTGCGCATAGAGACCCCCATAACCATACCCTTTTCTCAAAGAGCATTCAACGCCGCAATGATTTAAACAATAAAAAGATAGGTCATGCGTTATGCAAGAAAGAACTCGACGCGAATCAACGGTGACTGTTTTACGGCCATCTAATTACCAGCTGTGTACCTGTGGATAGGGGTTTCCCGCCATCTGTCAAAGTCTCATGAAGTCAGGTGTGTATAAAACGCGGATTTTAGCGCAGTCTGCAAATCGCAGACTGCGTTATCGGGCCATAAAACGCAGACAATATAGACATCGTTGCAGACAATATATATATCGTTTGAAAACGCAGACAATATAGAAATAGAAGGAATACGCAGCCAATATAGCTTATATGCTACATTGAACTAATTAAAGACTTGTAATGTGTATTGCATTTAGTTGAAATAAGGAATTTAGGAACGTAGAACATTTTAAAACGTAGTATCAAATAATTTTAATTGAATCTTGATACCGGGAGGTTTATTGCACAAAAAATATACACGATCTATGAATAAAACAAAACATAAAGTTGTATGTAAAAATATTTAACGAATGTATATACACATTTTATTGCTTGCAACTTATATAAATAATTTGAAATTCTACTTTAAATTAAGTGCGATGGTGATTTATGTTTGTTTTAAATAATGAAATATAAAAGCATTATACGCGTTGAACTCATTAAAGAATACACAGCTTTTAGCGCAGCCAATATATATGAAGAAGGAAAACAAATTAGGTCAATGTTTCGCGACGATGGGCATTATTTAATTTAAATAATGAAATATAAAGCATTATAGGCGTTGAAGTCATGAAATTGTATGTCGAATGTATTTATATTAATTTAGTAACCTAGATGTTCTGTATCAAAATGAAGACATCATAATTTTTTTTCATGAGCACACATGAGTACTTTAAATTGTATTAACATAATAATATAAAATGTATGTATGTTTAATGTATGTATAGATTAAACGTATTGTTGTTTTCAACGCAGCCAATATAGACATCGCTCAAAATTGCAGACTGCCTTTTCGGGCATAAAACGCAGCCAATATAGACATCGTTGCAATCAATATAGATATCGTTGGAAAACGCAGACAATATAGAAATAGATGGAAACCGCAGACAATATAGAAATAGAAGGAAAACGCAGACAATATAGAAATAGAAAGAATACGCAGCCAATATAGAAATAGAAGGCAAAAACGTGTGAAATTCGAGAATTACCGTATCAATAATATATGTATGAAAGTGTTTAAGGTCCATACAATTTTAAAACCTTGAACCTAATATATTTTAAAACGGAATATCAAACAAGTTGAAGTTAATCTTGATAGCGAGAGGTTTATTGCACACAAATGTACACGATCTTCAATTAAAGAATATGAAGTTGTATTTAAATATATTTTATGAATGAAATACACATGTTATTGCTTTCAAATTATTTAAATAATTCCAATTCTACTTTAAATTAAATGCGTAAGTAGGAAGGCAGCTGACAGCGCAGCAAATATAGATACAGAAGGAAAACAGATTAGGTCAAGGTTTTGCGATGGTGGTCATTATATATATTAAATGATGAAATATAACAGCATTATACGTGTCGAACTCATTAAAGAATTGGATTGTACCTTGTTTTGTGTTATCATTCATAAATTAATTCTCATCCTAGGAAAAAAATAAGCCAACATATTTTTGACACGTAACTAAGTTTTATTTGTGCTTACTTGTTAGAACTGAGAACGATATGAGAAGCTTAAGAATAAACAAAAGGCCGTTTGAAAGGAGTGTTATACATGTTAAACCAGGGGTCTGTAACAGTGTCTGTCCGATTATCCTTTATTTTGGTAAAGCGCGTTCGAAAAAGGTGCGAAATCTGTCAACTTAATATACAAATGTAATGAATGTGACACCTGTTGACTAACTTCTCAATATTTGACATTAGTAGACGTATATATACATGACAAAGAAACTTTTGTCTATTATGAAATAACCGCACGCAACAAACAACATTTTAATTTTCTTTGATTCATGGACAAAAGGGCATTAATCCACATAAAATTTAATTTTGCGTGTTATACGTGTACAACTGATTAATTACAATATATATTTACTTCATGTGCAGTATACAACACCTTTTACACCATTATCCGTAATGTGACAAACATTTAAGTAAAACTGTTTTATTAACATACCAAATAACTTTAATTGATTAATGTTTGGCAATTTCAATTTATGTTCGTTGTATTTAACACCTTTCACACCTCACGAACAGACATATTATCCGAGAAAAACACTGACCACAGGTTTAAAAGTGACGTTAAAGTGACCATGGGGCCATGTCTATTATGGGAAGCTCAATTAGAATGATACCAGAAAGATAATAGCTATTTTGTATCAAACCCTGTCAATCAGACACATTTTAGTCTCTTAAACAACGTCATCGCATTCCGATTCAATCGATGCGCCAATTTAACTAAAATCGTCAACATGTGCATTTTAAATTGCATGTTACCGAACGTTTTCATATTTTTGGTTACTGCACTACGTTTTTATATGCATTGAAGTGTCCCACGTTTTCCATGGTGGGAAATAATGATGATTTACTTTTCAGCCATGCTTTCTGTATTTTAACAGTAATTTCATTTTTAAATTATTATTTTATTTATGCAAGCGATTGAATAGCAATGAACGTTTGTTTACAACTTCAAAAAATATTTAATGTACAAACATAACAAATTTATTCTTAATGAACAAGAATGGACATTGTTAGAACTCTGAAAATGTAGTCACACAGTTTGATATCCATAATAATGGCATTTTTTGGATGATATTTCTGATCATCATTAAATCATGTATTATATTTTACAGCTCTATGTTAAATAGCTCGATAAGCACTTCTTAATTAGAACCATCCGCCCCGCCCCCACCGTCAATAAAACAGCGGTTGCCTACACTGGGTATAAGCGACCTGCTGTGGTGATCCCTGTCTTATCAACGCAATAAGGCGGCCACTAGCTACGTTACTCCAATAATTGTGAATGAATTTTATGTTCATTAATGGTAAATTTATTCCCATAATCAGCGATTCATGCAGTTGGAAAAATGAATCATATCATAAATACATATACACACAATGAGATGAAGTTTGGCTATACAGAGAATTACTGTATGATTTATTGATTATGTTATTCCACAAGTAAAGGAAAGTAAATTATAACACATATTAATCAATAAATCAATGGCATCTTTTCGTTTTATCATTGCAATATCGATAAATTTCGATACTTTACGGATACGTTTTACAGACTTTGTTGACATAATTTGTTTAAATAATTCTATGTGTTAAACGACAGTCTTATTTTGTATTTTGACCTAAGATCTCTATAAATCGGACAATCGGAAATTAAATTCAGATTCAATCGTACCAGTAGTACACTCTTTACACTCAAGTTCATTAACGTTAATAATATTAAATCTCCCTCTTTCTATTTCTAAGTGATGCGAACACAATCGGAATATACTCAATGCAATTCTGTTTTTTCATCATCTACACAATTCAAGTAGGTTCCAAAACGAAATTCTTTTTCAAATGTTATTATATTTAAGCTCACTTTGAGACTCTTGATTTCAAACCTGGTTTGAATGTAAAGATCACGGACTCAGCGTCTAAGCATACACATTTAATCGATTTTGTGATTCTGATGCAACCTTACATTAATTAAACCAAGTGAATCAAGTGTAATAAAAATGGTTATATATAAAGCGCAATCGGACTTTGACCTTTAATTTTATGCAATTATTTCGCAGTATTCCGCGCTCGGCCGCTGATGGTGTTTTGTAATATATGCAATAGTGATAAGATACAGTAGCAGACAGCAGGCATCAGGTTGATAAGAAGGCGAGGAACTGAAGATCTTTTATTATTTCAGTCTTAAAGTCAACATTTATTATAACTATTATTTTTTAAATGCACCAAATCTTAAAAATATTAAGTTTTGCTTTATTTTATCGTAAATCTATCTTCAATAAAGTTACATTTTAAATTTAATCTACATTTCTTTGTTTGGTACTCTTTATTTTACACCAATACTATAGGGCTCGTTCTTTACATGGGACCGATAATGTGAAGCAATATAAAAGCAAATATCGCCATAGAAAGAAAATACCATAGAAAAACATAGTAAAACATACTGTTTTGCCAAACGGGCGACTTGTTGAAGCATTTCGCGTTGCAATAATGCGAGTCGAATCTTTTGCGTATATCTTTTATAGAACCGACATGTCCGTTTTCTAGTAACCAAGCATTAATTTATATCGAACTTGTTATGGTTTCATTTATTTGAAAATGTCAATTTGCGTGTAGTGTAATTTTTTATACATTTAATTGTAACAAAGAAATTGCAATAAAATAGCTTCAACATTTTTTACCCAAGTAACAGTTCATATTGTAAATTCAAAAAATGACCAGCTAGCTATTGATTTGGAAAAGAAAATGAGTGAGAAAATAACACAATTAATAGATAAACGTATTAATACAGAGATCAATAGGGTGAATAAGGCAATGAATGAGCACTTTGACACTATCCGTGCAGATATGAGCAGTGAGATAGACACTTTAACTGGGAAAATGAACTCGTTGTCTGACACAATGCAAATGTTAAAGAATGGGTCCGGAAGCAGTTCAACTAGAGCATTTAATGTTGTCATTCGCAAACTACCAGAGTCTGTAAATGAACAGCTAGAAACCAAGGTGAATGGTATTATCAAAGATCATCTCGGTATCAGCAACATAACTGTAAAATCGGTAAAAAAGGATCACAAATGCAAATTCTGATTCTCATGTGCCAGGGGTTGTTATAGCAACATTTGGAAGCGAGGACGAGCGCAATCAAGTCTTGAAAGCCAAGGTGAAACTGAACAAAACTGTATACAAAGATGTTTTCTTACTCTGCGATCAATCCAGGGATGAACGCTTAGCTGCCGGAAATATGCGAGCACTTGTAAATGCTGTTAACAACCAGAGTCGGGTATCAATTAAAGGCAATATGATTGTCAGTTCGGACTCAAATCGTGATAATGCCAACTACGGTGCTACTAATCATGACAATACCAACCTTAGTAGTGCTAGATCTAGTTTAAGTGATGCTAATTCTGATAATTGCAGCAATAATGGTGGCACCTAAAGAAATAACATTGGTTTTTCCCGTGGACAGTCACGAGGAAATGGCAACTTTAACCGTGGAACCTGTAGTCGGGGTCGAGGTCAACCTGATAGAGGTCGTGGAGGTCAATGACAGAACGGTCGACATACTTGGGGAGGAAGCGGCGATAGAAGATAGGCGAACATCGGTTTTTGGAACATTAATGTTTGGAGTGCCTCTGCGAGCAGTGATAATTTTTATGTTCGAGAACATTCTGTGAACTTTTTAAATTTAGATGTTTTAGCCATTGCAGAGACTCATTTAAAAAGTAATGATGTTTTAAATTTACCTGGTTTTAAATGGTTTGGTAATAATCGAAAGTTGTTACATGTTAATGCTAGGACTGGGTCAGGAAGAGTAGGATTTTTTATAAGAGATGGTTTTTGTAATGATTATACTGTAAAAATTGTTGAAAATAGTTTTGATGGTATATTGTGGATTCAATGTTCTAAAAAACAATCAGGCTTACTTTTTCATGTATGTGTTTGCTATTTACCACCCGAAAATTCTAGTCGAAAAGTTGATGTCTGTGACTTTAATGAACTACTTCTTACTGATGTTTATACATTTCAAAATGAAGGCCCATTTTTCATAACAGGTGACTTTAATAGTAGAGTCGGTGAATTTGAAGACTTTATTATTGAGGTTGATGACTTGCCAGACAGAAATATTGTAGGTTTTAAAAGTAACTCCTATGGTGAAAAACTTATTGAATTTATATAACTTATGCATTTTGAATGGTCGCAATTGTATAAATAACGACTTTACATCTGTATCAGTAAAGGGGTCAGCGGTAGTTGATATCTGTTTAGTACCACATGAAAACTTACATATCTTACAAGAATTTTCTGTAACTAGAAGTAGTGAATTAATTTCGCAGCTGACGCCGAGGGAGGGATTTTCACCATCTGCCATTCCAGACCATTGTGTGTTGAAATGGACAGCCGATTTCTTTGAATTTTTTGGTGGTGATGAAAATCTTGTTTCTCGGCCAATGGCGGATAATACTGCTAGTTATGAAAAAAATGATGTAAAATATATCCCTGTTGATTTTATGAATAATACTGAGTTTATAGCAGATGTGCATAATACTGTTTATAGATTAGAACAGAGTTTATGTTTACAAAACCATATTGATATGGCTTATTCAGAACTGTGTACTTATATTTAAGGTGAAATGTTTGATAAGTTGAATTTTAAATATGTTAATGTTCCTTTTATAAATTCAAATAAAAGAAAAAGAGTTGGTAAACCTTGGTGGAATGAACGCCTACCTTCCGTATGGTCTAAAATGTGTAAAACTGAACGGAACTGGCTGAAATGCGCAGATGGATCGAGAAAGAAATTATTAAAACCCTTGTTTGTTGCAGCTAGAAAAGCTTTTGATAAGGAAGTACAAAGCAGTAATAGAACATACTGGGTGTCCTTTCAAAACAGCCTGTTGTCTGACTGCGATGATAATAATACCGAGTTCTGGAAGACCATTGGTAAGGTTGGCGTTTCTCAATCAAGGTCTAAGACTATACCTTTAGAAGTGAAACTAACAGATATAGATCAAGTTTTGTCTAAATGGAAGCAAGATTTTAGTCAATTATTTGTATCTAGAGGCTCCGTACCTAGTGACAGTAATTCAGCAACTACTACAGTTGATTTTAACCAAGATAGATGTCTAATACTAAATGGAAGTATTACTATTGACGAAGTAAGAAAAGCTATTTTGAAAGCTAAGAAAGGAAAAGCGTGTGGTATTGACAATATAGCGGTTGAGATTTTACAAAATGATTGTTCTGTGTCATTTTTACAAATTTCATATAACGTATGTTTTAATGCTGGTATTAGAATGGAACAAAATGATTATTAATCCTATTCCTAAAAATAATACATCAGATCCAAGGGATCCTTTATCTTATCGAAGTATTGCACTTTCTTGCTCAATGTATAAATTATATTGTTCGATTTTGAATGATAGATTATCCAATTGGGTTGAAAATGAAAATATTATAATTGGTGAACAAAATGATTTTCGTAAAAAGAGAAGCACAATTGATCAGGTTTAAACCCCGACTAATATTATTGATACACGAAAGAAGTTAAAGTTATAAACGTTTTGTGCTTTTATTGATTTCCAAAAGGCGTACGATTTTATAGATAGAAATTTATATCAATGGTGTACTGATAATCATATGAATGTTAACCCTGTAAAGAGTAATATTATACACTTCAGATCACAATCTGTCAACCGAACTTGATATAATTTCACATTCGGACCCCATGAGATGAGAGTGGTCTACATGTATACTTACTTGGGGCTGTTATTAAATGAGTTCCTTGATTTTGATCTTACTGCTAAAAGTGTCTCTCAAAGTGCAAGCAGGGCCCTTGGGTTACTCATTGCCAAATGTAAATCTATAGGCGGAGTGCCATACAATGTTTTAAAGAAACTATTTGATAGCACTGTTTGGCCAGTCATATCCTATGGGGCCTCAGTGTGGGGTGTAAGATCATTCTCTTGCATAAATGCAGTCCAGAGTCGAGCTATGCGCTTTTTCTTGGGTTTGGGCAAATATACACCAAACAGTGCTCTCTATGTTGAATTATCATGGCTACCACCACATGTGAAACATTGGAGATCTGTTGTAGAGCAATGGCATAGATTGAAACGCAAGGATGACAATAGAATTAATAGTAAAGTGTTCTCAATATGCTGTCATGGAAGTAATAATAACTGCAGAAATTGGTAATTTTATGTTAAATCTTATTTCAGAAGTATTGATCTGTTGAATTATCTTGATGAATGTGCAACAATTACCTCCAAGCAATTATGTAATCTTGTAGAATCTGTAACCATGAATAAATAAATAGAACAGTGGAAAGATTCAATACGGAGCGAACAAGGTCCATCCCGTACTGGCAGAAACAAACTTAGAACATATCGTATGTTTAAGCATGATTTTGATACAGAAAGTTATGTGAAATCTAAAATGCCCATAAAATATAGATCTGCTTTTGCTTAATTCCGGTGTGGGGTGGCACCTATTCGACTAGAAACAGGAAGATATGAGAATTTGCCTGAACATTTACTGTTATGTCCAATTTGCAATTTATCAATCGAGAATGAGATTCATGTAATACTTAAATGTTCTGCGTATGTTGACGATAGAAATGTCTTATTACTTAAGGCCACAGAAATAGACAACAACTTTATTAATATGTCAGACTAGGATAAATTTATATTTCTTTTTTCCAATGAAAGTGTTATGTATGAGACTGCCAAAACCTGTTACAAAATACTTCAAACTAGAAATAACTATTTGTATAGATAGTGTATTTGGGCAGTAGGTCTGGTCTGTTGTATGTACACTGGCAGTGTCTTGGTCTTGGTCAATTGGTCTGTGTTGCAACCCCTGTGATGACCACTAGTGTACATGCCATGGATTACCGTACTTCTTGATTATACTATCAGATATTTAGATTATTCATTCTTTTAGTCCTACTTGATTTTACGGTTTTACATAGCGTACAAGGAAACATAATGATTTATGATTTTCCTAAGAATATGATATAGTACATATCAGTGGTGCTAATTAGTTTACTGCAGGCATGGCCTGAGGTGATATGTGTTTTATCTACATTTTACAATTTTGGCAAAAGTCACGATATCTCTTTTTAGTATCTTAAAATTCTTGTTTTTAAGACAGTTTTTAATCTTATAAATGAAAGTCAAGATTAGCACTTCTGATATGGCTTTTAGTTAACTGTACAGTTGTTGCATTTTGAATGCATTGTGTATATACTCTCTTCAGTAGATCAGTAATCATGTTTAAATGTCAGATACATTTACATATATCGATATGAAAACATTGATATTGCATACATAGGTTAAATGGTAGTTGATCTACCAATGCACAAGGTTACCATCAAGACAAGTGAATCAACACACTCATTCTCAACTTGAGTGGTCAACCACTGGCTTTAGACAGTGATTCATTATAGCTCAATAATCCCTCTATTGTCATTACTAACTTATACTCAGCAGCCACACATCGACCTACACTCACAACACTCTCTATCTCTCTCACTCACTCACTAATTCACTCGTATTCATATCACCTACCTAAACCACATTCAAACAACTCTTACCCTCACAATCACACTCACTCACTCACGGAATACATGTAATATATTTTACCATAAATGTGTTCTCTGTGTTATATAGACTATTTTGTATAGTCTCTTATAATTCAAGTTTGAATGACCATTTACATATGTTTTTTATATATGTGTTTTTTATCTTGTATATACTATGTTGTACATGTAAATGAATGAGACTGAAATAAAATTAAATATGTCATCAACACTAGTAAATGGGCCTTTATCTCAATTATGATCCAATTAACAGGTAATGTCAACGTGTTACACAAGAGAGTTGTCATGATATGTCACAAGTACCCAAACTACCACCCCTGCACATGTGACGATAGCATCAAATTCAACTATTAATTTTGCTTTAAGTTGCAATATTAATAAAATACCTATTAAGATGCCAGTACGAACAACTAAACAAGTTGTGCGACTTTAACAATAAAACGTCAGTACATTCTGTGCTTTACACTGTCGACTTCGGAACGGATTTATATTTATAATTATACAGTGTGTTAAAATTTCTTTTTTCGTATATATAAAAGAATGTGTAAGGTTGATACTAGTCAGCTATACAACGTAAGTTATTGTTTGTATTATTTCTATCTAGACCGTAAAAATACAATTATAAAGTGTAGAGGTAAATCTAAAGACGAAATTCCATAAGTATAGCTCCAATGAAATGTACGAATGTTTCATAATAATATGGTTTTATTTATACACAAAAGCAACAAAAGGTAACGTTAACTCACCTTGCAGGAGGGCACGATTTCGAAAATCGTCTCTTCTTCCCAAAGATCTACCGTTGTGAATCTGGAGAATGATAATGTTAGAATGTCATCACATTTTAGGTACTGGTGCATATACTTCACCTGACTGTGTCCGAAAATCAAAGTCATTCTTTAACACTCACGATACGAACAAGACAAACTTATAATATCTATACAAACTGTTGAAGCACACGAAAACACTATCGGCACAATATAAGCAATAAATAACACACAAAAAACTGAAACACAAATTACACAAAACACGTATTCCAAATATCGCACTAAACACACACAAAAAACTGTTGAAAAGCACGAAAAAGCACTATACACACAATACACACCAAACACGTATTGCAAATATCTCACTGATCACTGACAGCACTGATATTACAAGTAACACAGATATGAAATGGATAACAAAAATCCGATATAAATATACGGCTAAGAGTTAATCGCTAAAATATAACAACTTTTTTAACAATATGTCCGAAATTCCATTCCTAAGATTGTAATTTAATTCGCTTTGAAGTCATTTGAGCAAAAAAAAACGGTATAATTAAGGGTCTTTTGGGTTGAAATTCAAAGGGAAGTATTAATTGCCAGCTAATTGTACATCCTTAAATTCACACTTAGCAAATCTCGATAAAATAAAAGTAGTCACAAACAACATCAAATATAATAAGTTTTTGCCTGCTATCTCTATATTGGCTGCGTTTTCCTTCTATTTGTTTATTGTATGCGTTTTCCTTATATTTCTATATTGTCTGCGTTTTCCAACGATATCTATATCGGCTGCAACGATGTCAATATTGGATGCGTTTCATGCCCGACAACGCAGCCTGCAATTTGGAACGATGTCTATATTGTCTGCGTTGAAAACAACAATACGTTCAATCTATACATACATTATACATGCATACATTTTATATAATTATGTTAATACATTTTTAATTACTTATGTGTATGGAAAGCGGTTCGACGCATTATCCCCAGAAACTAGGTTTCTCTTGAGAACCTAGGTTGTCATGAAAAACCTAGTTTCTTGGAATTAAACGTCGAACCGCTTGCCATTATTAACCTCCAGTTGTCTCCCATTGCTTGGTACACGCTGGCGGCATATGTGTAATATGATAAGACGTGAAACAGTGAATGTTACTCCCCAAGAACATTGTTGAACAATGTTCAGACAATGCTATCTATTCAACGAAACTTGTAGGAAACTTCTTGAGGAATGAAATTAGTAAAGTAATCGGTCGACATTGGTCTGAACATATTAATAAAAAATTAAATTGTTTATGAAATACATCTTTAATCGTAAATATTATTTTGAGACTAAAAATTGAAACAAATTCAGATCAATCGTTACGTAATTCATTGTTACAGCATTCAATGAGTTTCAGATATTCAGTTCCCTTAGTCGCGTCTCAAACGACTATACGGTACAGTTTTCTATTTTAAGTATGTCTGTGATATAGTAAGCAATCATTATGGTATAAATAAAAGTTTTACCTAGGTTCTCATTTGAAAACTTGGGTTCTTGAAGCCATGTGCAATCTTCAAGCAAGAACCTAGGTTTTCATTCTGAGAACCTAGGTTCTCATGAGAAACCTAGTTTCTTGGGATTAGGCGTCGAACCGCTTGCCATAGTATGTGCTCATAGAAACAAATTATTATGTCTTCATCTTGATACAGAAAATCATAATACGTGTATAAATATAAATATACTGCCATTTAAGCGATAAAAACGATAAGTTTTAAAATTGTATGGACCTTTACCACTTTCGTACATATACTGTTAATTAAAACCTTCGAATTATTGATACAGTCATTCTCGAATTACACACGTTTTTGCCTTCTATCTCTATACTGTCTGCGTATCACTTCTATTTCTTTATTGGCTGCGTTTTCCAACGATTTCTATATTGCCTGCAACGATGTCTATATTGGCTGCGTTGAAAACAACAATACGTTTAATCTGTACATACACTATACATACATACATTTCACACATAATTATGTTAATACAATCAATGCAAATTATTATGTCTTCATCTTGATACAAAAAATCAAAATACGTGTATATTTATACTACCATTTTAGCGATTAAAAGCGATAATTTAAGTCTTAATATTGTTTGGACATTTACCACTTTCATACATATAATGTTAATTAAAACCTTCGAATTATTGATACGGTAATTCTCTCTAATTTCACCCTTTTTGCCTTCTATTTTTATATTGGCTGCGTATTCCTTCTATTTCTTGATTGTCTTCGTTTTCCAACGATATCTATATTGTCTGCAACGATGTCTATATTGTCTGCGTTTTATGGCCCGATAACGCAGTCTGAAATTTGCAGTCTGCGCTAATATCCGCGTTTTATACAGACCTCATGAAGTCTCCAACCTTCAGGCAAAAGAGTGCATTTCTGTTAAACAACAATGTTTTCCCCACCACATGCACAAAGAAACATTCTAAAATAAAGTCATTGCAAGTGCCCCTACCGAGAAAATTTTGTGTCTTCTTATAAGTGATGTTCATGTTTTAGAGAGTATAGCATTATTTAGAATAAGGTTACAGTATACTAAATAACCGTACTAAATAACCGTTTCATGTAGGTATAAAATATCATAGATGATTCGAAGGCATGTTGTACACTTTAAACTATTGTTCTGGCTTTATCATTTAGAGAAAGTAGTAGGGCATGAATAGGTGTTCACTACTAAATCACTGATATATGATGAACTTAGAGACAATACTAACACATTGCACTGAAAAAGGTTACATTCCACTAAAAAACGGCCGGAAAAAAAGTTGCAAAAACAGTCGATTTTGACTTTTGACAAGTTCTTTCTTGGTTTGTACATGACATATCTTTTTTATTGCACAAATCGACTCCACTTAGAATGGCCTTTAAGAAAAGGTATGGTTATGGGGGTCTCTATGTGCAAAATGTTGCATTTATTTTCGCTTAAAGATGTCGCTTTTACATTGAATTATATAAGGAAACTATTTAGTATATTGTGACCATAATTTAGTAAATTATTAAGTATATTGTAACCTAATTCAGGATGAAGGGAGGTCGATATTACAATGTTGTAAACTATTCTGTATTATCTCGTGACTTAATGACGTCCTTTGATAAGTCATCATAACCGAAAAATTGACCTGCATCGAGGTTTATTTTAATTTTATTACTTTAAATTTGGTTACCATGTAAAAATAGTTTACTTTTATACATATATGACTTTTGTTATTATTCGATATCGAACCTTTTAATGATAAAATATGTTTTTGAAATTCCATAAATAAACATAAGCTCAGCAATGTATTATTGTTAGGATATGGTCATTATGCGTGATATCAAAATTACATCATTAATGTGCATAATAACAAGTACTTATCTTTTAATTGTGATATATTTAGTTAAACATGGATAACTTGTCTACATATCTGGCTACGGGTCATTTGATGATGGGTCAATTTCTGCATCCGTTTTGGCCATTGGTCAATACATTCAGTCATTCAGGTTATTTATAAATTAATGCTGTCATCCAGGTCATTGATCAATATCTGTTGTCACTCAGAACATGGTCGATAACTGCTGTCACTCAGATCATTGGTCAATAACTGCTGTCACTCAGATGATTGGTCAATAACTGCTGTCACTCAGATCATTGGTCAATAACTGCTGTCACTCAGATCATTGGTCAATGGCGGCCAGGGCCCTCAATCCATTATAGGGGAAGCGCGTCGCTACCCATCATGCCGGGAGCTAGTCAAAACGGCCCCAAGTCAAAACGTCCCCTAGTTAAAATTAGTCAAAACGGCCCCACTTTTGTCAAAACGTCCTCTAAGTCAGTTTTAAAGATGGTCAAAACAGCACCAACGTGAAAAACTAGTCAAAACGGCCCCACTTTGGTTAAAGATGGTCAAAACGGCCCCAATGTTACATAATCAAACATAATAATTAACAAGAAAGAGATAAATGACTAAGAATATGATTATGAGTTATTTTTCTTTTAATCAATCAGTTTTCCAATAGTTGACAATTGTTAAAAATGTATGAAAAACGCGTATGACGATATACATGTTACATAATCAAACTTAATAATTAACAAGAAAGAGATAAATGACTAAGAATATGAGTATGAAAAAACCTAGAATCCTTATCAAACTGGCGCCCGATTAGTCTACTTAACAATGATTATAAAATTGCAACAAAAAGTATATCAAACAGAATAAAAAAAGTATTACCATCAGTCATTTCAAGATCTCAATCTGGTTTTATTAAAGGACGATACATTGGTGAAAATGTACGTCTGATACAAGAATGCATAAATTATTTCAACCAACCAAACAATTCTGGCCTCATTTTCTTTGCAGACTTTGAAAAGGCTTTCGATTCACTAGACCATTCGGTTATGTTCTCTTGCTTAGAAAATATGAATTTCGGTGAAAGTCTTATTAAATGGGTAAAACTATTTTATACCGATATTAACAGTATAATAATTAACAATGGCTTCTTCTCAAACAGTTTTAACATCGAACGAGGGGTACGACAAGGATGTCCACTCTCATCCTCACTATTCATTATATGCATCGAGTATCTATCACACTATATCCAATCAAATAAACATATAAATGGAATATCGCTAGAACCAGACGAAGATATTAAACAGTTCCTATTTGCTGACGACGCAACTTATTTTTTAAATGACAGTATTGACTCATTCAATAATCTCATAGAATCGCTTACCCTTTTTGGAATGGCATCGGGTCTTAAACTTAACAAAAGTAAATGCACTGTGCTACGAGTAGGTAAATTTAAACAAAGTAATATTCAACTTAAAAAAGAAATGAAATTCCACTGGACATCAGATGAAGCAACAACGTTAGGAATAACCTTTACAAACAATGAAAATGAAACAGTTCAACAAAACATACTGCCTAAATTACAAAAATTTAAAAATTGTTTAAAATCATGGCAGCATCGTAAACTTACACTAATCGGAAAAATCACGGTGTTGAAAACGTTTGCACTCCCTAAATTAATTTATACACTAACAGTTCTCCCAAACCCACCAAATGATATTATTAAAGATATACAATCAGAAATATTTAATTTCATATGGGACGGTAAACCTGATAAAATTAAGCGAACTCAGTTAATTCAATCTGTAGAAAATGGAGGTATCCAATTAACGGACATCGACTCATTCTTGAATGCAATCAAATGCAGCTGGGTTAAAAGATATCTAGATAATGCCAATACAAGTAAATGGAAATTATTTTACCAGAAAACCCTAAAAAAATATGGTGACTCCTTACTTTTTGAGTGTAACATCAGCAAAACCATTTTGCATGAAATTGCAAACGAAAACATATTTCTATCTAATGTTTTATCGGCATGGACTAATGTTACTCATAATCTAGAAACCCAAATCACCAGTAAAACTATTTTATGGAACAATAAAGACATAACTTCAAACAATAAGACTTTTTTTCTATAAACTTTGGTTTGAAAAAAACATTAAATATGTCGACCAATTGTACGATTACAGAATAAAAGACTTCTATTCTTTTGAGAATATATGTTATATATACGGAATACCTTTTAGCAATTTCCTAATGTATTACACATTAATTAAAAGCATACCCATACATATTAAATCTACAATTAATACTGATAACACACCATGTACTCAAACATCATTCACGGAAAACATACTTGCAAAACAAAACAAAACAAACAAAATATTTTACAAACTACACATTAAACACCCTGCAGAAAACTCCAAGATTCAAAATAAATGGCAAAGCCTTCTTGGGGAACAAGAATTTAATTGGAAACAAATATTTATCATACCATATAAAACAACTATAGATAACACACTGAGAAATTTTCAATACAAATATGTCCATAGAATCATAGCTACAAATAAATACCTTTTTAAGTGCAACCTATCCAAAACAAATTATGTGATATATGCAGCGAACACATTGAAACAATAGAACACCTTTTCTGGGAATGCAAACATATTCAAATTCTATGGAACCAGTTAACATCATTTCTAGAGAAACAACAATTAAAATTAAAACTGTCTCTCTTAAATATCAGTTTCGGTGTGAATACTTTTAAAATACCAGACATTAATAACACTGTGAACCACATTATCATATTAATGAAATATTTTATATTTAGCTTCAAATACAAAAAACAAATACCTACTTTCAACTGTTTTATAAACTATTTAAAACTAAAGATCCAAATTGAAAAAGAAATAGCCCTCAACAACGATAAACTTCATATTTTTGAACAAAAATGGAAACGCATAACCTTTCATAACCCAGTCCAGTTGTCTTCTACCTAACTCTACGCAACTCATCTATAGGATTGATTATTACATTTAAAAATAACAGAATACACCACATGCAACCAAGAGAAAAAAAACAGTATATCCTAGCATATCATGTATAATATGTGTTTGACATGATTACTGTTGTATTGTACCACTTTTGTTCTTGCTTATGCACATATTTATATTGTATGGTTTTATATTGAATAAAAAAAAAAAGAATATGAGTATGAGTTATTTCTCCTATTATCAATCAGTTTTCAAATAGTTGACAATTGCTAAAAATGTATGAAAAACCTAAATCGAAATTGATATCTGAATTGATATCTAAATAACATATCATAACACATGTATTGTATCGACAAAGACCGGCAATGGTCATAATTCTAATTCACTGGATTCACTGGATTTCTTCTGTTCTCTTGGCTACCACCGTCTTGTAGAAGGTACTGCATCTCTTGAGAAGCCCACTAGTTGACAGCGCGGGACGCGGCCCTGTATCTGAAATAAGAGTTAAATATTAAAACCATGAAACATTTCTTTAAACCATTATTGAACGAAAATAGTTACAAAAATATACGAGTTCGTGTTAACGAACGGAATGTCGCTTAATGAAATACTGTTATATGTGTAACTAACGAAAAAGTGTATTTTGATATTTTATACTTACTCTTCCCAAACAGCAAACAACTTGGCCTGAACCGACCGACTAGCTTTCCGCTGGATCCTCTGAATCTGCTGCTCATTGACCAGCGCGATCATGTTATCCACCTCCATCGCCTCTTCATGATTGGATCTGATGAGGATGTACAAGGGTGGAGCGCAGCCAGTCCGACGATTCAGACGTCTGTGCCAACCTAAAAATATAAAATTGTTCATTAGAGTAGGAGCATAATGTGTCACTACTCAATAATAATAATAATAATACTAATAATAATAATAATAATAATAATAATAATAATAAAAATAACAATATAAATAATAATAATAATAATAATAATAATAATAATAATAATAATAATAATAATTATATTGTTAATAGTTATAGTAATATGTTAATAATAACTACAATAAGTAAAATAAAGTAAAACAATAAATTACCTTCCACGTCATTGTTGGTTGGCACGGTGTGTCCATTTACGGACCAGGACTCGACAGGCCACACCGTTGAGTTTATCCATGTGTTGTACATGTACTCCAACAAAGGGGTGAAGTGCGACGTCGCTGTTCACTAACGAGGTTTCCTATAAATAACAAGCACAATTGCAATATTTCGGGAAATAATCGCATCATGCAGTAGATATAAGTGTAAACTACTGTATTACAACAACGTTTGCAATTTCACATAATCCCGATACAAGTGGGAAGAAAATGATTTCCAATAATTTAATTAATTAAAATGATAACCTACTTGTAATGCTGTCGACTGGAGTACAGGTGTGAAACATTCTCTGCATATGAAGTGCAACGGCTCTCCCTTACACGCTCGTTTGTAGTCGACAAGGGAAACACCTGCTTAGGAAATATATGACATGTCACTATAACAACATAAACAGTTCATAGTTTATAGTTTTGTTTTTATGTGTTTGTAAATTTTGGAAAAATAAAATAATTTTTTTTATAATCTATATGTTTTTCATTAAGCACCCTTTTCATAAAACGTCCAAAAACTCACTACGGAGACCTTAAATTCCGTCGAAATAAAACAATAAGATAGTTAAATATATATGACGATGTCTCGCTGGTTCCGAATCCGGTGCTACCTTTCCGAGCCGATATCTTGAAAAGGTACCATATATTTCAATTATATTTTATAATTACAAACAAAAGAAATTGCATCACATAGACACTACATACACTAATTGATTGTCACACAAAGCATCGTACACATCGACGATTTTTATATTGAGTTTGAACATAAACAATACAAATATGTACAGCTATATTTAAAATTATTAGAAATCTAAATATCAAATGATATAATGGATATTCGCTTACCTGAATTGCATGTTCGGTGTTGCCACCTTTCACATAGGTCGCAAGAAATTCCTTGTTGTCGCGGTCGAACTGATAAAGCACACTCAAAACACCTATCTTCCATTGCACAATTATACACTCAAATATACTCAAATCTATTAAATAAATCCGTATAGAAACAAATAACTCATAATAATGGACTAGATGCTCTATGGCCGAAATTTATATGCTCGGGCAATAATTGATTTAACGCATATTATTAACAGTTATGCAGATTATGCTCATCAAAAGTAATCAAATACCTGTTGATTGTGATAAAACTGTGATATAATTATAATATAATTACAATTAATCTAATTTCTCAAAGATACATAATTATCATAATTAACTTGCGCTCATTCATCCAATGCAAACAAATTACTTTCAATTACCGGTAAGTACCGACGCAATCAGTTATTTGTTACATCGTTAAAACATTAAGAAATATTATAGACGCAATCAATGTTTGAATGTAATGCTGGTATGTGTGTGTGTGTAAAATAAACTTAATACTGTAAATGTGTAATTACAGATTTAACTAACGAAATAACGAATTTATTTTACAAAACTACCACCATTATCATTCTAAGATAGAGAAAATAACAGAAGTACATTTAATATATTCTTTTTTTCTTCTCTCCCATTCTGAATTTCGATTAGGGCCGTTTTGACCGACTGAAAAACTGGCTTAGGGGACCTTTTGACCAAAGTGGGGCCGTTTTGACCATTTATGGGGACGTTTTGACCAACTTTTGGGTCGTTTTGAATAGGGGACGTTTTGACTCGGGGCCGTTTTGACTGTAAACCATCATGCCCATAGCAGGGGGATTTTTTATTTTTTTTATTTTAGGTCAAGTATAAAGCAAAATACCACTTGAATATCAGTATGTTTTGACTTTATTTGTTCAGCTATTTACATTTACCCATTTCTTATTAATATAATAAAAATATTTTCTAAGTTGAAACATTTAACTGTTATATATTATTTTAAAGGTACTGTCACGTAACCAACTGTATTAATTAAATAAAAAATCAAATGATTATATACCCTCCATCCACCGCCCCCTTTAAACAAAAAACTGATTTGACAATTCAATTAAATCATAGTACATATTATGATGTTTATATACACCATATTGAGCAAATATACTAAAAAATCTTATGTATCAGTTTAACTAAAAATTAATCTACAAAGTAACTTGAAAAAATCCAAGAAGAATTAAATACAAATCATGCATATACAGCTAGATTTTTTTTTATTTTACAAACCGAGTTCGAAGACGAGTCACCTATTTCAGACAACATACAAACATCATCTGTTATTTTTGTCACTTAAGTGGTCGTATTATCTTGGCATATTTTTTGCTTTTTCACTACCGTGACAGAAGCTGATGAATACGGCCCAGGAACATTTTCATCCGGGATCCCCAGCTAAACTCAAAGTCTGTTGTTTAAAAAATAGATCGATTTTATACGATTCCGTTGCTTTTGTGTTTATCTTTTTCCGATACGACTTTGAATTGTGCTACATCTTTTTTTTGATGAATCACCCAGTGGGAGCGTAAGAATAACACTGTAAAACGGTGTAGATATACTTTATTCTCCTTGCGAAAAGTATTATGAAAACACGGATCGATTTGGAAGTCCGAATTCTGCTAAATTATATCTTTTTTCTGATTTTTAGCTCGGCGTTTTCGAAGAAAACCCAAGGTATTGTCATAACCAGCTCGTCCTGTCGTCCGCCGTCCACGTCGTGCTAAAACCTTAACATTTTGTTAAGGTTTTGAACATTGGCTCTAAAATCAAATTGCTTCCACCTACAACTTTGACACTTCATATGTGGATGCACCTTGATGAGTTCTACACGCCACACCCATTGTTGGATCACTAGGTCATAGGTCAAGGTCAAAGGTCACTGTGACCTTAAAAAAAAATAATTGACAAGCTTTAATTTATTCAAAACTGCACCCGTAGCAGAGCGTGGCACCCGTTATGTGAGGCTCTTGTTTTAATCTATTTTGAGGGGGAATTTTTTTTATCTCATTTTAGGGAAAAAACATACTTTTTTGATGGGGGAATGCGGCCGAATTTCGGCCGTGAATTTTACTGATTGCGGGCCCTGGCGGCTGTCTGCGGGGTACTAGGTAAATGATTGCTGATTCAGTAAATTGGTTATTGACTGCTGTTACTCAGGCCATTTTACTTCCATGATTAATATTAGATTCATAAACCCGAAAACTCAAGTATCTTCTAAGGATAATGTTTGTCACAGTTATTGCAAAAAAGCATATTTCTGATAACAATTATTACAATTTAAATACTTGTCTGAAAGTGTAAAAAAAAGTGTAAATAAATGTAAATGGTAAATGTTGTCGGAAAAGAGGAATAAATGACAATTCTGAAATAACTTACCAAAATTGTTCGCCATGTAGAGATGGTTTATCAAGTTTTAGGCCAGCGTACCTGGCTGTCAATTCAAGGTCACACTAAGTGGTCAGATGAAAAATTAGAGCATTATACAGTTAGTTTGGGCTTTAATTTATTTCATCATTCATCTGATAGTTTTACATTATTTTGACATCAATTGTCACCATTTGCCATGATGCTTTGTGTGCAAGGCCTGTGTATGCCTAGCTCAAAGGTTAAGGCCCTACCTAATGGTCAATACTTGACATATTGGTATGATACAGCTTTTGCAGACCTAAACTTAATCAAGCTATATATGTTTTGTTTTTGCTAAGATACATTAAGAAGTATCACAGTAAAACTTTCATCTGGTATCATAAAATTACCCAAAGCAGTCATTGTTTTATTAACTGTAAACTGTAAATAATCAGACACGATTATTTGAAGTTGTTCTTCAGAAAATGTGTGCTGTAAATTTTCACAATAAGGCTATAGCTAAGCTTTAATGTCATGGTTAGATTCATAACAAGTTTAGTAACCAAAACTCAGTAATGTATTGCATTAAAGAGGGAAGGTTTAAACAACTTTCTACTTCTCATTTTGCTGCTTTATGAGAGCTAGTCTTATCTAGTTTAAAAGTGCAGTGAGTCAACATTTTATTGCGTTTCAGCATTGAAAGTACACTAACTGCTTTATGATTAGTATTGTAGTGTGATTTGTCCTTACAGCTGAAAGAGCTTAAAGGGATCTTTTCACGCTTTGGTAAATTGACAAAATTGAAAAAAGTTGTTTCAGATTCGCAAATTTTCGTTTTAGTTATGATATTTGTGAGGAAACAGTAATACTGAACATTTACCATGGTCTAATATAGCCATTATATGCATCTTTTGACGATTTTAAAACCTAAAAATTATAAAGCGTTGCAACGCGAAACGATTGAATAATTTGGAGAGTTCTGTTTTTGTCGTTAAATTTTGTGAAACTACGAAGATTGCTTATATAAGGTATAAAATACGTCAAGTATGTGTACTCGGCGGAAAAGCTCAGTAGGCTAAAGCGTTTTTACTTCAGGACGCTGGCAGGACTCCAGGGGTCACTGGTTCGAAACCTGCTCCGGGCAATGTTCTTTTCCTTTTTTTAATTTTATTCTTGATTTTTACTGGAGCTTTTACGATCCAATGTTTACATTTATCAATATAAAGCATTTAATGAATAAGTTAAAAAATGCCAAAATCTGTGAAAAGGCCCCTTTAAGGGGTGTTGCTGCAGTTTTGCTGATTTTTTTCCATCAAATAGATTTTCTCCAAAATTTTTATTTAAGATATATATACAAATACTATATGAAAAAATAAATAAAAACATATGGTCACCGGCTATGTTTTGATTTTATTCACCATAATATAACATGTACTTTTTCAATAAAACTGAAAAATCTCTTATTGCGTAAAATTGATTAATAACATATGAAATTGGCAACATATAAGCTAAGATACATCATATACCATTTAAATAAACCACACACTACCAATAAAATAGAGAACACAAGTTAAATTTTAAGAAATTTATTTTTTATAATTTTTATGTCACCCCAAAAAACGTCATTTTTTACTATTGTAACCACATAACTATAATTTAAAATTGTTTTACCAAATAGAATTCTGCGAAACTGCTTAAATATGTTCATCTACGTATTGTCATCATAAAACACAAATAAAAAAATGGGGTCACCGCACTTTTAACAGAGATTTTTTGTTTTAACTATCCCTACCGTCTACGTCAAATTTCATAAAATACAGCAATAAGGCAAAACCCAAGTTCCGGGAAATAGATTGTTAGAAATTTGCATAACCATTGAAATTATTTACAATCTTAACTGGGATCACAACAGCTTACCAAAAGACATTAATAAAAAAGAATATTTAATCACAAACATGATACCATACAGTATCAAACTCGACCTTAATCATTAATAACTTACATGTACTTGTTCACAAATTTCGGCATGTTTTGAAGTTTGTGATTAAATGCTTTAAATTGATAAATGTAAACATCAGGACTAAAGGGCTCTAGTATTAAACAAGAATGAAATTAAAGAAAAAAAGTAAAAAAAAAAGTTAACTCCACCTGGGATCGAACCACTGACAATTGTATTATGAACCAACTCGGTCATTTCGGATGACTGATAACAAAAATCTTGAGTTGTGATAATAGCATCACCGGTGTTGCTATAAATATATCCTCGGTTAAATAAACTGCCACAACACCCCTTAAACATTTTTTATCAATTTCATTTATTTTTAATTTATTAAATTTCATCGCAGGTCACCATTTCAAACCTGGATGAAGACACAGAGGTTAAAAGTTTAAAGAGTGAGTACTTACAAATATCTAATGTTTTTTACAAAAAAATATTTTGAAATAATATAAATTAATAACAACATAGAGAAAACAAAGTTAATGAAATTGTTTGCCTTTCCTGGATTCAAACTTTAAGCGAGTATGCACAATTTTTATATATGTTAAATTGTAATATATTGATACAAATATGTTACAAAAAAACAAAATAGGCAAGAAAAATTATACATTGAAGACGAATTTCATAAAATGCAGCAAAGACAAATTAGCGTCCCAAGCCGATTGTGACGAAGACATTTCGTACATATTTTCCTACAATAATTGAAGCATTCGTCTTTTTAGCGAGGCTGTTTTCGTAGAAAACCCGAGCTATTGTCATAGCCAGCTTGTCCGCCGTCCGACGTCCGCCGAAGGCGTTGTGCTAAAACCTTAAAATTGGCTCTAAAATCAAAGTGCTTCCACCTAACAACTCTGAAACTTCATATGTAGATGCACCTTGATGAGTTCTACACGCCACACCCATTTTTGGGTCACTAGGTGAAAGGTCAAGGTCACTGTGACCTCTATAAAAAAAAATCTGACAAGCTTTCGCAGCCGAGCGTGGCACCCGTTAAGCGGTGCTCTTGTTATTAGGATCGGAGTTAGTGTTCGTGTGTCGTATGAATAGATATCGTTGCAAAAAATTAAAATGATCTGTAAAACTAAATTTAGATTCACATCGTACATGCATGATATACATTCTGGCGAATTCGACTGTACAGACATTTTTGATTTCAGAATTAAATATCTGGCTTACCGGTATTTCGCATTTTTCCGCACATGTTCTTCTTAACTTTTATTTTAATTTATATTGCAATATATGTATAATATGTTTTATACACATTTTATATAAATTCATAAATATTTGACAAAATCGTGCATAATCGCTTTAAGTTCTTAAAGGGTCTTTTTCACGTTTTTGGTAAATTGACATAATTGAAATTTTTTATTTCAGATTGCAAATTTTCATTATAGTTATGATATCAGTGTTGTTTTTACCATTTTGGGAATCGGGCCGGGTCCCATTGGATTGGGAAATATGGCGTACTTTTGTGTACAATGGGGAAATCAATATGAATGATTTTATGCTTACAAATACTTAAATATTGACTGAAAAAGTGATTTCAGTATGATATTTTCTAAGGTTCAACTTGAAGAGCCTTTTATAGAGGTAATTAATGTTTAGATTTAATGTTCTTTTTGAAAACCTTTAATTGGGAATTTTAAGCTCCCATTTGGGAAAAAAGTATACTTTTTTCCGTTGGGAAGTGTCCCCCTACTGGACCCAAATTTGAACAAAAAAATCACTGGATATTTTTGAGGAAACAGTAATACTGAACATTTACCATGCTCTAAAATATCCATTGTATGCATCTGTTGACAATTTAAAACCCTGAAAATTATAAAGCGTTGCAACACGAAACGATTAATAATTTGAAGCGTTCTGTTGTTGTAATTATATTTTGTGACGCTACGAGGATTGCTTATATAAAGTATATAATACAAAGCAATATGTATATTAGTTATTCACACATTTTCAAGCTTGTTGATAAAACGCATTTCAACTTTATTATTGCATCAATTTTGATTGATAATAATATATAAATGAAACAATATTTTATTTATTTTTGTCTATCAGGAGCATTATTGCACTTGTTTGAATATACAGCTATTTTTTGCCTTCTTTATAAAGTACCGGAAAACGGCATTTTCCCAACTAATTATTTTTACAAATTGCTCAATTGCTGTCCGAAAAAATGACCAATAGAAGGTTGCCAAATTTATTTATTTAAATAAAAAAATTAGTTAGTTTACCTCAGCAGCTCTATGATTTGAACCTAAGTACACATGTATCTTTAATATTGACAACTTGACAACATTTAGTTATCAATTTTAAAGTATTTGGGAGCAAAAAATCTAATAGAACAATTTCCCAATCTGAAGACTTCACAACACGAATTTTCACCATTTTTTCTAGCAATTTTTTTTCCAAAATTGGGCTGGTACCGGTACTTTTCCCAATTTGGCAAATAAATCACTGATATATATAGTGTATCAGTGAACAGGTTCCTTTTATATGAATTACCTTAGTTAGAAATCAATACATGAATAGAATGCTTGTCCAATAAAACAATAACAAAATATATACATTATAATAAATTCAAGGTTACTCAATGCAACATAAAATAAATCAGACTTATCTAGCTGCCAATTTTCCGCAAAATTGCGGATTTCCGCGAATTTTCCGTTCTCCAGGGTCGTTTTTGAGATCGATGTAAATTCGAGGAGATAATTTTAGGGGAGGGGATGGGGGGTAACCCCCAAAGTAGATCGGCCTATCGGTATCTTTCACGTTCGTGTTTGTTTTTCTTGTACCCGATATCCGGAGCGCTTCGAATATTATGGTGGTCGCCGAGTATAATTCTTTGCCGATTAAAGCGCCCTTTTTATTGGTCGATTCCATGCGTCTGTTTGATGTCTTTTGTAAGAAGGACCAATCAACTCCTCGTATACATAAAAGATAAGATAAATGTGTGTTTACAATTTGAAAGCGTAGCTTGTAATAGTACGACGAAAATTGTTGCCAAAACTAACCGACAAAGACGCGCAAAAAATTTAAGAAATTGACCAATTTGAATGGCTGGACGTTCTAGTTCAGATATCCAAAGGAACAGAGCAATGCGATGTTCGCATCTGCTACTGTTTCGAGAAAGTATCGTTAGCTGGTCAAGCTCATTGCAAAGTGTGTGACAAAGTGACAAATTATATCTCTAGAGGGGTCGTATCGCTCAAGGAGCACATCAAAAGCACAAAACATGTCAAAATGCATTTCGAGTCAAGGAAATGTTACAAGGTATGTAAAACCACTAGAAGTGTGTGTACTACCGATTTTGAAATGGAATACTACAATATATATAATACTATATTGTATAAGGTGAAGTTTAGGCCTTTTGCAATTGTATTAATTTTTATTTTTGCAGGTTGATACGATGCTCAAGCAATATGTAGGCGAGCCGCAACCAGATACAGAGAAAAGCTTGCATGAACCGGTAGCTGTCCCCATGTGCGATAGGATTTCGAATGCTGAGGTAAGTTCCTCTTTCTCATGCAATCACAGATGTGCAGGGATTCCACCCTAAGATGAACTTTCATCGCTATAAGGGGAATCTTGTCCAAAAGCCATCTGAATAAATCAGTTGGTCTGAACAAATAATGTACATTTGATAGGGTAACTTATGTCCAATTTTTCAAATAGTCTACAGGTTTGAATTTTATTGCACATCTACCCCTCTGAACATTGGCTTGTCCATCGGGAAAAAAATTCAACACATTCAAAATGTATTCCACTAAACAACAATGTTAAGCTGAATGACTAAAGTTCTGTTATTTAAAGAAATAAACTATTATTATTTTAGTATATTTATGTATAGTATTTACACAACTTTTCACTATAATAATTTTAGTATATATATATAATATTTACAAAACCTTGTTCTATGTTCAGGCAACTACATTAACTGTTGCCGCAGAACATGGCATGCCATTGTCGTATGTTCCAATCCTAATTGGCCTAGCAAAATCTCTTGCAAAGGATCCAAAGGCCCTTGCTGAGGTGAAATTAGATAGGACAGCGGCAGCCTACAAGACGAAGTATGGTCTGGCAGAAGGTTTCCACCAAAAACTAATGAACAAATAAAGACAAAATTTATTTTCGATTAATCTAGATCATGCCACCAGTTCAAACAGGAAGAAAGTATTGACAATTTTGGTGTCATTCTATGATGATGAGGTTGGCCAGGTAAAGATAGAACGTTTGGCCTCTGTTGATATTAGGAAGACTGATTCAGACACCGTCTTCAAGGAAGTAGTTATAGTCATAGAAGGAAATGAAATCTGTTGGAAAAATTTGGTGTCGGTATTAATGGACTCATTTGGAGTTATGAGGTGAAACAAGAATGGCGTGGAAACCAGACTTCGACTGGAAAATGCCCCACATCTGCTCGATGTGGATGGCGATTCCTGCCACCACATGCATAACTGCTCCAAAACACTGTGTGAGCCTTTCAAGAGATACCTAGAGTAATTATTTCCAGTACTGCTCGGTGTATGCAGAAATTTTGTCTCAGATCTGCGCAGTCATAGGCGTGACTTACTGCAAACCAGCCAGGTTTATTCCTCACAGATGGTTGTCTGCCTATGATTTGTCAGTACAGACAACAATGCTGCTGGACGCGTATGTCCTGTTCTACTACAGCTTCCTGAAGAGTGAGGATCAACACACCTACAAAGAAGTGGTTGACCAAATACTTTCAGGCAGAGGAGTACACAAAGAAGGACAAATAAAACTGAAAGCCATTCAGGAAAGAATTGCAGCAAAGAAAATGACTCAAGATGGAAAAAAAGTAAGAAGAGAATCACTGAAAAGGTTTTGATGAAAGATGTTACAACAAAGCTCCAGTTGTCATTTTACTGTGCTGTCATGCACATTCTGAAACAGTATGTCTGTCTATTCCAAAGTAGCAACACCATGGTTCACCAACTGCACGAGGAACAATTCAGGACATTCAAGGAATTCCTGTCCTGCTTTATGAAGGCTGAAACTGTTGTAAATCTGACTCCAAAACAGGCCAAGGTTATGATATTAGATGATCCAGAGCTAATCTTGAAATCAAAATCCTGTTACGTAGGTGCACAGGCAGCGCTTATCTTGAAAAACAGGTCCAAGAATGACTCGCCTGTTCAGATCTTCTTGAGTCAGGTAAAAGATGCCTACATCCAGTGTGCGTCTCAAATGCAGAAAACTCTACCTCTCAACAATAGGACATTGAAGTCGCTTGCAGCCCTGGATCCAGCACTAGCCAATGACTCACAAGGTGTCCAGCTGCTGAAACAACTTGCCTTGGATTCTTTCAAGCACTTGCTTAGTGAGAGTGAAAAGGCTGATGTAGCAAGGGAGCTCATCAAGTACAGTGTGGATGACTCTCTTCACAACTTTAGAAGTAATGTGGTAGAGTGGTGGTCAAAGGTCTCTGCAAGAAAATGCTACCCGATACTGTCCAACGTTGCTGCTGCTGGTTTGTCTTTTTTCCATGGGCCAGCCGTTGAGTCATCCTTCAACTCTCTGGGAGACATTGTTGAAAGTAAAGCAGCAAGCATGGTGATTGGAACGTACAGTGCATACCCAACAGTACGATATGCTTTAAAAGCCGAACACACAACAGCTCTGGAATATTTCAACAGGAAAAATGCTCACAGCAACAAAGTCATTGACAGGCATCTATGTGTGAACATGCGCTTGTCTGCACAGCGGTACAGGAAGGTACAATTGGAAAGAAGACCAAAAAAAGCAATGTGAGTTGGGAAGAAACTGAAAACTGTGAAAGCTGTAAAAGAACAACTGACATCAGAAACTAAGTTGAACTATGAAAACCACAAAGAATTAGAGGTTGCCAGGGCAAAGAAGCGCAAGATAGAAGAAAGGCTGACCGAGCTTGCAAAAAAGAAGAAGCTTCATTGAACTGAAAGTTAAAATGCCATTATGCATATATAACTATAAATTATGTACATTCTTGTCAGTTATTGATATTATCTAATTCAATATGAGCATGTGCTTTGATGTTATGTGTTCTTTACACCATCTGGGCATCTGTATAATTGACACTAGACTTGCAAGGGTTGGTAAAATACCTTGTTATTTAGCTTTGAGCAGGGTTGCAAACAATACTCCTTTTTTTGTTAATAGTCTTATTTTTATTTCAAAGAGCATTGCATTAATACAATCAGTAATAGTCCTGTTTTGTTAATAGTCATATTTTGTTGTTTGTTATTCAATGAACATTGCCATAATACAATCAGTAACAGTCCTTTTAGTTAATAAAGCTGAAACCTTTTGATTTTGTGAGATGTTTTTTTCTACTTGCATATCCCAACCAAACTTGAGCTTGTACAATTAAATTTGTTTAAAAAGTATAGCTTTTTAGGTTGAGCTTGCAATGGTTTCTGGTGTCTCAATGCCCTCTCCAACAAATGATACTTAGTTTTACTGGGAACTAAAGTATTGGTGGAAATTTGGTTCTGGAGTTTAATAAATTTATGAAATCAATATTTTGCTTGTTCAGTTACTGAATTAAAGGCCATGAAGTAGTCAGGAAATGGAGTTTAGCCATTAATAATCATTGAGAATTCAGGAGCTTCCGGGGGCTTTGTCCCTTGGCCACGCAAGGAGGCCTAACGCGTCCCTCTTGACCTCCGGCGAAATGTTCAGCTGATTTTATAATTTCCTGTTGGCAGCCAAAAAAAAAATTATTATTAATTTTATAATTAATAAAAATAAATTAATTTTTTTATAATAAAAATAAAAATATTATAATAAATAAATAATAATTATAAATAAATAAATAATAATAATAAATTGACGGATAGGACAGACAGTAACAGTAATAAATAATAAATAAAATAAATTAATAAAATGACAGACAGACAGAGTGAGTGTCAAGTCAAAACGTAAAATTTATCTCTCAATATCAATATTGGATAGTGGTTAAGTAAAAATGGATTATTTGCTCAATTCCCATTGTAAAGTAGTTTCTTTAACTTATTATCATCTAATTTAAATGATAATACGTTAAAGAAAAAGTAGTTTCTTTAACTTGTTATCATCTAATTTAGATGATAACAAGTTAAAGAAACTACTTTACAATGGAAATTGAGCAAATTATCCATTTTTAGCTCGGCGTTTTCGGAGAAAACCCGAGGTATTGTCATAGCCAGCTCGTCGTCCGCCGTCCGCCGTAGGCGTCGTGATAAAACCTTAACATTGGCTCTAAAATCAAAGTGCTTCTACCTACAACTTAACTACTTCATATGCAGATGCACCTTAATGAGTTCTACATGCCACACCCATTTTTGGGTCACTAGGTCAGAGGTCAAGGTCACTGTGACCTCTAATATTAAACTTTAATATAAGCTCAAAAATCAAAGTGCTTCCACCTACAACTTTGAAACTTCATATGTAGATGCACCTTGATGAGTTCTACACGCCACACCCACTTTTGGGTCGCTAAGTCAAAGGTCAAGGTCACTGTGACCTCTATTATAAAACTTTAACATAAACTTTAACATTCGCTCTAAAATCAAAGTGCTTCCACCTACAACTTTGAAACTTAATATGTAGATGCACCTTGATGAGTTCTACACGGCACACCCATTTCTGGGTCACTAGGTCAAAGGTCCAGGTCACTGTGACCTCTAAAAAATAATTCTGACAAGCTTTCATTTATTCAAAACTGCACCCGTAGCCGAGCGTGGCACCCGTTATGCGGTGCTCTTGTTAATTAACCACTATCCACTATTGATATTGAGAGATATATTTTACATTTTCACTTCGTTGAACCCAATTATTTTACTTTGAGCCAATATGTGTTTGTTGCAGACAGTCAGACTACTGTCAATGTTTAGTTTAAACCTATTTATTTAAGCTCGATTGCATAGAAAGCCTAAGGCATATTTGAAACCCTCTCGAGTCCGTTTCCTGGGACGTTGATGTCCTTTATTCAATACATTGCATTCAATACATTTAATCTTTTTCCAAACTTTCACAGATTATGTATAACCATTCAATAAATTTAATATTTTTCAAACATTTCGCAGATTTTGTATAGCAATACTATGACTCTGCAGTTGCCGAAAATGCGCCAAAAGTGGTACACACGCTTGAGTAATTGTCCTTTGTTACTTAGGACAAATTTCAAACATTGACATTATTATTATTCAGGATTGAAACTTCTTATTTTCACTAATCTTGCATAGTTTGCATATGAAAATAAGACGGTAACCTATTTATTGCACTTTGATTGAGAAAAAATATGTAAACATGAACATTTTTGAAGGTAGAGGCCACTTTTCATCCTAGCTTTACCAGTTTTGAATAGTTTTTTAATAACCATGAGAGTAAAAGGGAAGTGAAATTTAACAAGATTGGACTAGAATCGCCGTTATTGCCAAGGACTTTCAGCCAATCTTCATCAGTCTTTTACAGTTATATATATCTGTGAGAAGAAGTGAAATTTCAATGAGATCACACCCATAACAAGAGAGTTTTTGCCATTTGTTTGTAAAAACATATGCAAGAAGGGGAATTATTCAGGATAGATAACTTATTTTTCATCCAATCATTACTTGACTGTTATTTATTTACAATCTTAACATTTTAGTTTAAAAAATATATAAGAAAGATACGATCAGAATCACAAGATAAATCACCCAAGGTTTTTTAATTCAATACATACACTTTACATTATGTACGATAGATACATTATTTTTCATCCAATCTTTATTAGTCATGTCCAATTCTGTTAGTGTAAATTGCATTAAAGTATATACTATTATTTTACATGTATGTGATAAACAAAAAATAAATCTTGTACATTTAAACATGTTTGTGCTTATGCCCACGGTAGGGTGGCATATAGCAGTTGAACTGTCCGTCAGTCAGTCAGTCAGTGTGTCCGTCCGTCCGTCCGAAAACTTTAATGGCCATAACTTGTTCAATATTAAACATAACAACTTGATTTTTGGCACACATGTGCATCTCATGAAGCTGCACATTTTGAGTGGTAAAAGGTGAAGGTGAAGGTCATTCTTTAAGGTCAAATGTCAAATATATGACGTCTGTCCGTCCGTCCGAAAACTTTAACATTGGTCATAACTTTTTCAATATTCAAGATAGCAACGTGGTATTTGGCATGCATGTGTATCTCATGGAGCTGAACATCTTGAGTGGTGAAAAGTGAAGGTGAAGGTCATCCTTCAAGGTCAAATGTCAAATATATTACGTCTGTCCGTCCGTCCGAAAACTTTAACATTGACCATTAATTTTTCAATATTGAAGATAGCAACTTCATATTTTGCATGCATGCGTATCTCATGGAGCTGCACAAATGTCAAATATATGGCGTCTGTCCGTCTGTCCGGAAACTTTAACATTGACCATTAATTTTTCAATATTGAAGATAGCAACTTCATATTTTGCATGCATGCGTATCTCATGGAGCTGCACAAATGTCAAATATATGGCGTCTGTCCGTCTGTCCGGAAACTTTAAAATTTTGCCACCACTTTTTTCAATATTGAAGATAGCAACTTGATATTTGGCATGCATGTGTATCATGGAGCTGCATATTTTGAAAGGTGAAATGTCATGGTATCCTTCAAGGTCAAAGGTCAAATATATGGCATCTGTCCGTCCGTCCGAAAACTTTAACTTTCGCCATAACATTTGTATGCCCCAGAATGGTGGCATATAGTTTTTGAACTGTCCATCTGTCTGTTCGTCAGTCAGTCTGTCCGTTCGTCTGTCAGTCCGTCCGTCCGTCAGTCCATCCGTCCGTCCGAAAACTTTAACATTGCCCATAACTATTGCAGTATTGAAGATAACAACTTGATATTTGGCATGCATGTGTATCTCGTGGAGCTGCACATTTTGAGTGGTGAATGGTTAAGGTCAAGGTCATCCTTCAAGGTGAAAGGTCAATGAAAATGGTCAAATTTTGCAATATTAAAGATAGTAACTTGATATGTGGCTTTCATGTGTATCTCATGGAGCTGCACATTTTGAGTGGTGAAAGTTCAAGGTCATCCTTCAAGGTCAATGTCAAAGGTCACATTTTGCAATATTGAAGATAGCAACTTGATATTTGGCATTCATGCATATCTCATGGAGCTTCTCATTTTAAGTGGTGAAAGGTCAAAGTCATCATTCAAGGTCAAAGGTTAAATTTTGCAATATAGAAGATAGCAACTCGATATTTGGCATGCATGCGTATCTCATGGAGGTGCCCAAAAGGTCAAGTGGTAAAAGGTCAAGGTCATCCTTTAAGGTCAAATGTTAAATTTTGCAAAATTGAAGATATCAACTCAATATTTGGCATGCGTGCTTATCACATGGAGCTGCACATTTTGAGTGGTCAAGGTCATCCTTCAAGGTTAAAGGTCAACATTTTGCAATAGTGAAGATAGCAACATGATATTTGGCATGCCTGTGTATCTCATGGAGCTGCAGATTTTGATTGGTGAAATATCAAGGTCATCCTTCAAGGTCAAGGTCAAATGTCAAATTTTGCAATATTGAAGACAGCAACTCCAAGGTCAAATGTCAAATATATGGCTTCAAAGCGGCGCAGTAGGGGTCATTGTGTTTCACGAACACAGCTGTGGTTATTTATAATCCAGTTCCTTATTCGAGGCTGAATACGGAAAAAAGAGCCAGTTCCTTATTCCTTATTCCTTATTCAAGCCGGATAAGGAACTGGCATTTTCTTACTTAAACATCAATGAAATTGATCCAAAACTAACCACATAAAAATGAACATATTATCTATATATTGGTTGTATATGTAAAATTCTAATTGCAATACATTTCTACTAAGTTTTAAGTGATGATTAGCCAGTTCCTTATTCAGTGTGAATAAGGAATAAGGAACTGGTTCCTTAGTATACTCCCGTTTTTAAAAACGGGACGTATTATAGTTTCACCCTTGGCGGGCGGCGGGTGGGCGGCGGGCGGGCGGCGGTTGGCGTCCACGGCAGTGTCCGCTCTCTAATTCAAATAGTTTTCATCCGATCTTCACCAAACTTGGTCAGAAGTTGTTTCTAGACAATATCTAGGTCGATTTCGAATATGGGTCATGCTGGGTCAAAAACTGGGTCACGGGGTCACTAAGTGCATTTCACGGATTAAGCATGGTGTCCGCTCTCTAATTGAAGTAGTTTTCACCCGATCTTCACCAAATTTGGTCAGATGTTGTGTCTATAATATATGTAGGTCAAGTTCAAATATGGATTATGCCGGGTCAAAAACTAGGTCACGAGGTCACTAAGTGCATTTCAAGCATTTAGCATGGTGTCCGCTCTCTTATTGAAGTAGTTTACATCCGATATTCACCTAATTTGGTCAGAAGTTGTGTCTAGATGATATGTAGGTCAAGTTCGAATATGGATTATGCCGGGTCAAAAACGAGGTCACGAGGTTACTTAGTGCATTTCAAGCATTTAGCATGGTGTCCGCTCTCTAATTGAAGTAGCTTTCATCCGATCTTCACATAATTTGGTTAGAAGTTGTGTCTAGATGATATGTAGGTCAAGTTCAAATACGGGTCATGCAGGGTCAAAAACGAGGTCATGAGGTCACTTAGTGCAAGTCAAGCATTTAGAATGGTGTCCGCTCTCTAATTGAAGTAGTTTTCATCCGTTCTTCACCTAATTTGGTCAGAAGTTGTGTCTAGATGATATGTAGGTAAAGATCAAATATGGGTCATGCCGGGTCAAAAACAAGGTCACGATGTCACTTAGTACATTTTAAGCATTTAGCATGGTGTCCGCTCTCTTATTGAAGTAGTTTTTATCTGATCTTCACCGAATTTAGGTCAATAACTAGGTCTCGATGTCACTTAGTTCATTTCAAACATTGAGCATGGTGTCCAAAACCTTCGAACGGGTGAATCTTGTGGCAGTTCGGCACTCTTGTTCCTTATTCAAATCGAATAAGGAACTGGAATTGTCTTTCTATAAATTATAAGTCAAAATGAACCAACGAGACGAATAGCTCAACGAAAATTATTGTAACTGTATGTCGGGTGTGACAAATATTAATTGCAGTACATTTCTACTTTAATTTATTTAATAATAACATAGTTCCTTATTCGGTTTGAATAAGGAATAAGGAACTGGTTCCACATTCCTTATTCAAATCAAATAAGGAACTGGAATGTTCATACTAAACAAAATATTAAAAGGAAGCAAAGTGACCAATAAATCAAGGAAAATCATTGTAAATGTAGGTTGGGTATTAAAAAACATTAATTGTAGCACATCACTATTCAGTTTCATTTAAAAATAACGTAGTTCCTTATTCTGATTGAAAACAAGTGTTATGAAGAGATAATTAGGAAATGGTATTGCCTTTCTCAAACATAAATAAAAATAAACCAAATAATATAAAATGTCAATGAAAATCATGGTTTATGTAGGTTCGAAGTTAAGCATATTTATTGCAATATATTTCTACCTAGTATTATTTAATAATAACACATTTCCTTATTCAGTGCGAATAAGGAATAAGGAACTGGTTCCTTATTCAAATCGAATAAGGAACTGGCTTTTTTATAATAAACAAACTATTAAAAAGAACCAAAGAGACCAATAAATCAATGAAAATCATTGTAAATTCAGGGTTGGTATCATAAACATAAATTGCAGTACATCACTACTATGTTTCATTTAATGATAACCTTGTTCCTTATTCGGGTTGAGTAAGGAATAAGGAACCGATTCCTTATTCCTTATTCAAATCGAATAAGGAACTGGCATTTTCATACTGAACAAACTATTAAAATGAACCAAAGAGACTAATTAATCAATGAAAATCATTGTAAATATAGGTTTGGTATCAAAAACATTAATTGCAGTACATCTCTACTATGTTTCATTTAATCATAACCTATTCCTGATTGAAAAAGGAATAAGAAACTGGCTCCTTATTGCTTATTCAAATCGAATAAGGAACTGACATTTTCTTACTTAAACATAAATGAAATTTATCCAATATTAACCACATATAAATGTACATATAATTTATATATTGGTTGTATATGTTAAATTCTAATTGCAATACATTTTTACGAAGTTTCAAGTGATGATTATCCAGTTCCTTATTCAGTTTGAATAAGGAATAAGGAACTTGTTCCGTATTGCTTATTCACATCGAATATGGATATGGAATGTTCTTTCTATAAATTATAATCAAAAGGAATCAACGCGACGAATAACTCAACGAAAATTATTGAATATGTTGGACGGGTATAACATTATTTATTGCAGTGCGTAGTAAGTCGTTCACTCGACTAAAAAAGAGGCGTGCAATTTAAAAATCAAATAAACTAGGCGGAGTGAATTTCGCATCTATGCTACAGTAGAATTAGGTACTGGTTTAAAAAAAAGTGTAATTGACTGTATTAACCCTTTGAATGTTAATTAATATATCTCGCTCGTGCAGACCAATGATATATTAGGGGACCATCAGATATATTTAGGACAACGTTGCAGTCAGTAAGACATGATTGACGTCACCATCAAGGCGAGACTGCACCGTAAGCAGCGACCCGGGTGCCTCTATTAGACTGGATAGTTTCATTAAAATGCGTAAACAATCCGTAATTGAGTGTTTGCATTTAAACAGATTTTCTATCACTGGAAACGCGTTTTCTCGATCTTGGATGCAAACGGTATATCCGGCAACCTTCACATTGGTGCGCGATAAAAGGTCACGGGAAGCGAAGAAATCGAGCTTTTCTATTTGATTACCAGGCCTACCGGTATTTTTCCTAAGTTATAGCAACTTGTGCATAATTTAGTAGCAAAAAAAACGGGAACAGGGTTATCATTTGAATAAACAAAGTAAAAATGTACGGCAATAAGTATATCGAAACTTACATACATGTTGTATACCATGATTAACATTGATGTTCATTAATGTTGGGTTACTGTATTTATGTTTTATTATAAAAAGGCCAGTCTCTTACTATCGTCTTCATAATACTTATTTTCAGCGCTTATCGCAACATATAATATACAGTAGAAATGTTAAAGAAGATTTCCATAGAACATAATCAAGCTTAAATAACCCACATTACATCTTAAATAGAACATATCTGAAAGTGATTGTCCGAAATCCAGGCTTCTGAATCAGGAACTAACTTGACGCCAATTCCTTATTCAGAGGCCATAATTTCAGATATTTAAATTCGGATAATTCTAGAATAGCGCAGCTATATATTTGTTATTATTGGCTAGTTTTAATGTAAGATTTTTTAAATTTATATCTCTAATACAGTTCTTGAAGTTTTTTCTGACCCTAACTTCTGTAGAAGAATATCCGATCGCTGCATACTAGTCATGTTTTAGCTATCCCATTCCGTTCGTATACATAACCAGTTACAAAGGGATATGATTAAAGATGCAAAGCGATTTTAATGCGTCAACATGAAAGCAATAATGCAACGGAAGCAGCGGTCTAGGTTCCTCGAGTAGATAGTTTAATCAAGATGCCTGAATATTTTATTTTATAATTCAAACGCATGCGCGCATACTAGCTGTTAAAGTGTGTTTTCTTCATAGATTTGTTTAAGTGCGAAAACGCCTTGTCTTACTCATTCAGACCAACGGAATATCCGGCGACCTTTAAACTCAGAACACGACTATTGACTGTGGGGTGTACAAAACGGTGATGTCTTCTTTGGTAAACAGTCGCTCGCCGATCTTATCGTAACAGTTCCGACTTTATTCGTACCGAATGCTGGTGGAATATTTCGGACAGCGTACTCGTCAGTGCGACGTCACTCACGTCACCATAAAGGCGAGACTGCACAGGAAGCAGCGACTCACAGGCCTCTGGAAAGTTTCATAGAGATTCCTCCGTATTTTGATTTTATATTATAAAAAAAGAACAAATATACCAACTTTACTTGTGTGCTTATATTTAAATATATTTTCCATCTCCGAAAACGCGTCTTCTTCATCTTGGATGCCAACGGTTCATCCTGCGATCTTCAACATTGCCACCAGATTAAAGGTCGTGATAAACGACAAAATAACGCTGGTCTTGGTGAAAATCAGTCCTTTTTGTTCCGAAGACAGTGCACCTGGTTACTTTTGTTCAACAAAAATCTGGTTATCATGACGCAAAAAACTATTTAGATATGTACTACAATACATATTTTTTAATACCCAACCTACTTTTAAAATGATTTCGATTGATATATTGGTCTCTTTGGTTCATTTTATTTGTATGTGTGTGTAAGAAAATGGCAGTTCTTTATTCGATTTGAATAAGGAATAAGGAACCACTTAGTTATCTCTTTTTCAATCGGAATAAGGAACCAGGTTATCATTAAAGGCCCTTTAAAGGTGACGATCAGTAATTATCTACCGATTTTTAAATATTGTTTTCATATTTTATTTATAAAGGTTTTCAAAAATCAATATATATATGCTATTGGACATTACCATAACAAAATGAGCAATACAACTTGTTTTGAGCTCAAAATACAGTGTCCTCCAAGTCAATTGTGTTTACAAACAATCAGTTTATTTACATCGCTGTTTACTCGGGAAAGTGAAAGTGAAAGTGACTTAGGTCACCAAAAATATATCGTTGATTTTCAACGTTTTCCGGTATCACTCACAAAGTAGGTCTCTTCTAAATGGTTTAAACGGTTGTAGTGATCTAATATGTTTATTTCTGCTGGTAAAAAGTTGTTTAAAATAGAATGTAAATTAAATTTTCTTTCGGCTATTTTTAGCATACGTCACCGATTTGAGGCTACACACAGCGTTAGTTGCAATGTTGTAAACATTTCTTCCAATTATGAAACGGGTATATCTTCCATAATTCTTGACAACGTTGCACCTAAGCTGTGTTATTAGCATTTTTTATGCAAGAGAAACTGAAATCCGGTAAAAATTAGACCATATATAATTGGATTTGTCACCTTTATAGGGCCTTTATATGAAACTTATTAGAGATGTACTGCAATTAATGTTTTTGTTATATACCCAACCTACACTGACAATGATTTTCATTGTTTTGCTAGCCTGTTTGGTTCATTTTAATAGTTTGTTAAGTATAAAAAATACCAGTTCCTTATTCGATTTGAACACGGAGCGTATATTGACAGGAGGGAGTTGAATCGAGTATTTGACCCTTACTGTAGTAAATTCAATTTTATGCAAAAACTAATCATCCGATTTTATTTTTTTAAACGTTATCTTGTTGCTTATTAATTTCTCTTTCAAAAAAATATAACTTAGTATATTTCCGTTGTTATTAATAGATTTATAGCGCATTAAACACAAAAAATAAACATTTTATGTTTTACCCCAGCGCGTTTAACCGTGTCGTAACTTAGTCACGTGACCGGTAGCTATCGATTAGCGTACATCGAAGCGCCGAGGTTATACATTTTGATGTACCCGCTAACGTCTTTTTTAAATTATACTTTCATTTCTCTGCCGATTTTGACAAATTATATACCATTAGAAAGCCTACCTTTCGTAGTTTTCAGATATATAAATATATATGAAGTTTTTCGTCTGAGTTGGGCAGGGCGGCAAATTATAACTTTAACTTTTGAAAATATCATACCGTTTTAGAATCTAGATTTACGGTTAACATGTTCGTACTTTATACCTATTTATAGCGTTTATATTTGGAGTTCAGTTTTTAAAACTACATCTTGCTTAGGAGAAAAGAATTTTGTATACGATAGAAACAAAATGGTTTAACAATGAAAGTAAGTAAGGAATAAAGGCGTACGGAAGTATCGCGCGGTCCTAACGCTGAGAACTGATGCTACGGTCTTGGCGATTATGCTTTTGTTTAGATACCGGCCATTTAATTTCCTTTGTAATGATTATTATATATTTTTTATGGAATATATTGAAATATTCTGTTCACGAAACATATCAATAAAGCTAATTATTAATGAAGCTTAATAAATTAACGATTTCAGCTCTTGTTCATAACAAAGAAAGGTTGTTAATTTTATGACTAGACAGCGTATATAGCGGACCCTCTTGATATTTTTTTTTTTTTATTTATTTTTTGGTTTTATTTCTATTTTATTTTCTATCTCCGAAAGCGCGTTCCCCGGTCAAGGATGCCTACGATTAAAAGAAGTGAGAACCGACAAAATGGCACTGCTCTCGGTGGTTATAAGTGATATCTTTAGATATTGCAACTGGCTACGCTTTCCTTATTCAGCCGCGAAAACGGCACTAGGTTATAATTACACAAGAATACTAAAAAGACATGTACTGTAATAAATACATATTTTTTATTTCCAACCTACAAATACAGTGATTTTCCTTGATTTATGCGTCTCTTAATTCATATTATTTTATTTGTAAAGTAAGAAAATACCAGTTCCTTATTCTATTTTAATAAGGAATAAGGAACCAGTTCCTTATTCCTTATTCAATTCGAATAAGTAACTATGTTATAATTAAATACAACAAAGTAGAAATGTACTGCAATTAAAATTCGTTACACCCGACATACATTTACAATAATTTTCGTTGAGTTATTCGTCTCGTTGGTTCATTTTGACTTATAATTTATAGAAAGAAAATTCCAGTTCCTTATTCGATTTGAATAAGGAATAAGGAACCAGTTCCCTAGTCCTTATTCACACTGAATAAGGAACTGGATAATCATCACTTAAAACTTAGAAGAAATGTATTGCAATTATAATTTTACATATATATAAATAAAATGTTCATTTAAATGTGGTTAATTTTGGATAAATTTAATTGATGTTTAAGTAAGAAAATGCCAGTTCGTTATTCGGCTTGAATAAGGAATAAGGAACTGGATCTTTTTTCCGTATTCAGCCTCGAATAAGGAACTGGATTATACATAAAAACAAACATGTTTAAATGTACAAAATTTATTTTTTTATCACATTCATGTAAAATTATAGTATATGCTTTAGGTTTTGTTGATGTGAAATTAGTATTCTAATGAATAAATATCGGTTCGGTTTAAACAATAAATCCTATGCAAGCGCGAAGAAGAAACATGAATATGTAACGCAATACATACAGTAAATGTTTTCGAGTTATTTTGTTTTTATTTACTTCAGAAATGTTTGCCTTATTGTTCTTTAAACCCTATAACAAATATGTTACGCGTGAATAAGGAATAAGGAACAGTGGCGCTAAATGGCTTTGAAGGGGGGCAGCGTGGCGCAACCAAAAAAAAAGAGCATGGCGCCGCGCCACGCTAAAACGGCCTGGGAAAAACACTAGTTGTTATCATATCTTGAGTTAGTTTACTCCATTAGTTTTAATAATATCATCTTCAAACATGGTGACAATCTTTATGAGCATAATATTGTTTGCTCATGGTGAACTTTTGTGATCACCTTTTGTCAATTGTGCGTCATGAATATTTGCCTTGTTAACACTGTAGCGGCCACATTTATTGTCGGGTCTAAATGAAACTTGGTTAGAAGATTTGTCCCAATGATATCTTGGACGAGTTCAAAAATGATTCAGGTCTGTTGAAAAACATGGCCACCAGGGGGCCATTTGTTGTTCATTCTTCATGAAAATTGGTAAGAACATTTGTTCCATTGATATCTTGGGCTGAAACAAACAGGTCATTTCTTTTAATCTCAGGTGAGCGACTTTGGGCCTTTCAGGCCCTCTTGTTCCTTATATGGCTATAGTAAAACTTTGTAAACACTCAAGATTTTACATTTATTTTCCGATCATCATGAAACTTGGTCAGAAGATTATTCCCAAATATATCTTGGATGAGTTCGAAAATGGTTTTGGTTGCTTATAAAACATGGCCACCAGTGGCGGGGCATTTGTGCTTAAATGGCTATATTTGGCTTTAGTAAAACCTTGTTAACACTCTAGAGGCCACATTTATTGTCCAATCTTCATGAAATTTGGTCAGAAGATTGGAATAATATCTTGGATGAGTTCGAAAATAATTATGTCTGCTGTAAAAACATGGCTTCCAAGGGGCGGGACATTTTTCCTTATATGGCTCTAGTAAAATCTTGTTAACACTCTAGAGGCCATATTTACTGTCCGATCTTCATAAAACTTGGTCAGAAGATTCATCCCAATAATATCTTGGAAAAGTTCACAAATGATGCCGGTTGGTTGAAAAACATGGCTGCCAGGGGGCGAGGCATTTTTCCTTATATGGCTTTAGTAAAACCTTGTTTACACTCTAGAGGCCACATTTATTTTCCGATCTTCATGAAACTTGGTCAGATGATTTGTCCCAATAATATCTTGTTATCTCAGGTGCGCGACTTTGGACCTTTCAGACCCTCTTGTTTATATATTTAGCTCACATGAACATGAAGAGCTCGATTCTAGTCATTGTTATCAGCTTATGTGCTGTGTCGTGCAGTGTTGGGTGTGTGATATGCAATGTCAACTTTAAGACTGTTACCACTTTAGAGGCCATATTTTCCATCCAATCTTTATAAAACTTGGTCAAAAAGTTTAGCTTGACAATATCTAGGCTGAGTTTCAATCTGGGTCATGTGCGTCCGAATTTAAATTTAGATTGAATGCAATACGATACATGTACAAAGAAATGTTTTATTGCGTCATGCAAAATTCGTGCTTCCCGGGGACTTTCTGATAACTTGCAAAAATGAAAGTGAATCTCTGTTAACAATTACTCTGCGTTAGCATGTAAATAAATCGTCTCGATTATTTAATTAATTTCAAGTACACAAACTGAATTATTAAATGACTAAATACTAGAATGATAATGAAATGACAAAAAACTTGTTTTATACTGTGCGCTCCTTTAATATAGTCAAACTGCAATCATATCAAAGTAAGAATGTTTTTATCGTTTTGAATAACTATAATTTTATAATTATCCCGCTTGCACTTAACTTTTTGAAAGCGCACCGAACCGCTCTGATAGGGAATACTTACATGTAATAAAAACTGACACGCGAGTTTTTCACACCTTTATTGACATTACACAACATATCAACACCAATTAGCTGTCGGTGTTGTTTATCCTCAAAGCGATTAAAGTCGGTTCAACGGACTGTTGAATTAAGCAATCAAGATGTGATCGCCGCCATCATCCTAAAATTACATGTTGTTGCATAACATGGATTTGAATCAGAAATGGTAGGTTGAAGAAAAAACGGGGTCATCAGATCCAATCTTAGACAATATAGAGACTACATTTATTACTCAATCTTAAAGGCCCTATAAAGATGACAAATCCAATTATTATCCATATAAACTGGTCTAATGTTTACCGGATTTCAGTTACTCTTGCATAAAATATGCTAATAACACAGCTTAGGTGCAACGTTGTCAAGAATTATGGAGGATATACCCGTTTCATAATTGGAAGAAATGTTTACAACTTTGCAACTAACGTGATGTGTAGCCTCAAAGCGGTTCTATTTTGAAGAACTTTTTACCAGCAGAAAGTAACTTATTAGATCACTACAAACGTTTCAACCATTTAGAAGAGACCTACTTTGTGAGTGATACCGGAAAACGTTGAAAATCAACGATATATTTTTGGTGACCTGAGTCACTTTCACTTTCACTTCCCCGAGTTAACAGCGATGTAAATAATTGATTGTTTGTAAACATAATTGACTTGGAGGACACTGTATTTTGAGTTTTATTGCTTATTTTTTATGGTAATATCCAATAGCATATATGTATATATATATTGTTTTTTTATAAATAAGATATGAAAAAAATATTTAAAAATCGGTAAATAATTACGGATCGTCACCTTTATAGGGCCTTTAATGAAACTTGGTTGAAATGTTGACTAAATCTTGGCTGAGTTTTAATGTGGGTCATGTGAGTAATAAACTAGGTCACCATGTCAAATCTTATATCAAAGTATAGTGCTTTTTTTTTCAGCTCCATAGTCTATGGCACAAAGAAAATATGTGCAGAGTTTGCAGCCGAGTTAGCATCATCTCCATCACACCCTTTACTGTCAAAGACAACAGGAGTTATAACAAACCATGATGTCTTTGTCAATATACAGGTGAGTTGGTCGTGGCTTTGTGTCCGGTTACCAACCAGAAGCTCAAGGGTGCAATCCCGATTGTGGGAATATTCTTTAGAAAAGTCATTAAGTACTGATAATACCCAGGATACTGACTCGAGAGCGTTTCAATAATCCTTTGGCTTTCAATGCAATCGAGCTAAAATAAATAGGTTAAATTTAATAAACAGGTGAACACTTACTATTAACTATGCATGTTTTTTTATATATGGGAAAACTAAAACCCCTTAAATACGGTCAGGATAGAAATTATCGCATAATTTATTATTTAATAGTGCCATGTACGTATTACAGTGTTTGATTATTATATTTTAGGACATTTGTGGTGCTGCAGAGCAGAATAATAATCCTTTCACAAAGGGTGGGTTTGGAACTGTCTCATCAATAAATCTTCCTAATGGTGTGTGCATCCTAAGGAAGAGGGTATGTTTCTCATTGAAATTATTTAATTCAAGATCCTTTAAATATCAGGCCTGAGGCTTTTTTTTAATGGAAAGGAACTAAAAGGTCAAACTTGATTTGAAAGGTACACCTTTTTATGCTCACCGAAAAATTTCGGGTAGCATATAGTTGCCAGTTTGTCCTTCCTTCCTTACTTCCTTCCGTCACACTTTTGTTACAGTTTCTCATAGCACCTTCAATACTTTATCGATCTCTTTCATATTTGGCACGTAGGTACCTTGCATGGACCTATACCTTTTGATGAGGTTTGAGGTCACTGGGGTAAAGGTCAAGGTCACCGAGGCGGATAATAGATTTTTCCGTCACACTTTTGTTATAGTTTCTCATAGCACCTTCAATACTTTACCGATCTCTTTCATATTTGGCACGTAGGTACCTTGCATGGACCTATACCTTTTGATGAGGTTTGAGGTCACTGGGGTAAAGGTCAAGGTCACCGAGGCTGATAATAGATTTTTCCGTCACACTTTTGTTATAGTTTCTCATAGCACCTTCAATACTTTACCGATCTCTTTCATATTTGGCATGTAGACACCTTGCATGGACCTCTACCTTTTGATGAGGTTTGAGGTAACTGGGGTCAAGGCCAAGGTCACCGAGGCTAATAATAGATTTTTCTGTCACACTTGTGTTACAGTTTCTCATACCACATTCAGTACTTTACCGATCTCTTTCATATTTGGAATGTAGATGCCTTGCATGGACCTCTACCTTTTGATGAGATTTGAGGTCACTGGAGTCAAGGTCACAGAGGCTAATAATAGATTTTTCCGTCACACTTTTGTTAAAGTTTCTCATAGCACCTTCAATACTTTACCGATCTCTTTCATATTTGACATGTAGGTACCTTGCATGGACCTCTATCTTTTGATGAGGTTTGAGGTCACTGTGTTCAAGGTCAAGGTCACTGGGGCTAATAATAGATTTTTCCATCATGCTTTTGTTACAGTTTCTCATAGCACCTTCAATACTTTACCGACCTCTTTCATATTTGGCATGTAGGTACCTTGAATGGACCTCTACCTTTTGATGAGATTTGAGGTCACTGGGGTCAAGTTCAAAGTCACCGAGGCTAATAATAGATTTTCCGTCATGCTTTTGTTACTTTACCGATCTCTTTCATATTTGGTATGTAGGTACCTTCCATTGACCTCTACCATTTGATGAGGATTGAGGTCACTAGGGTCAAGGTCATCAAGGCTAATAATAGATTTTCCGTCACACTTTTCTTACAGTTTCTCATAGGGCCTTCAATACTCAACCGATCTCTTACATATTTGCCATGTAAATACCTTGCATGTACCTCTACCTTTTGATGAGAGGTTTGAGGTCACTGGGCGCAAGGTCACCGAGGCTATTAATATATTTTTCGTCACGCTTTTGTAACAGTTTCTCAAAGCACCTTCAATACTTTACCGATCTCTTTCATATTTGGCATGAAGGTACCTTGCATGGGCCTCTACCTTTCGATGAGGTTTGAGGTCACTGGCGTCAAGGTCACCGAGGCTAATAAAATATATTTTTTAGGTTGTTATTAAAACATAGATTGACAAAGCGCCTCATCGGGGAGCATCCATCAGTTTCACTGATATTTTTGTTTTAGTTATAAAATAAAAATAACACATTTGGAATGATATTGATTTTCTTTTATTTTGAATATATTTTCTTATTTTTTTCCACTTTGTTATTTATCAATTGTTTCATCAGATTTAGAGCTTCTGAGCTTTTTTGTTGGATTTAGTAAGTTTGAGTGGGGATCTAGCTTGATTTTGTATTTGGTTTATGTCAGGTCAAGGTGAATGTCACTGTTACTAAAATAAGGCAGAATAATGGCTTACTCTGTAAAACTCTTCTTTAATTTTGTGTCTATGTTGCTTACATGCAGACCTAGCACGGGATTGCATTTGGGGCAAGTTGAAGCAAGATCAAAGTCACTGTTAAAAAAATACGCAAACGGTTTCCTCACAATAACTTAAGTTTTTATGTGGATAGTGACCCAAAATTTTGTATGAGGCATGAGGCACAACTCAGGAATGCATTTTCGAACAGTTGGGTTAAGGTCAGTGTTTCTTTAAATAGAAAAAAACTGTTCTCTGCTCAATAACTTGAATTTAAACCAGTTTGAGGGCAAGAAAACCTCTTAATTACCTCAGAATTTATCACAAACAAAACACATGTCTAAAGCATATGTCAAAACTTATATTCAAACATGCAAAACTTTGTGATGCCTTAAAAACAGCGAATATTTTTGTATCAAAATATGACGAGATCACACATACTATTTTTATGTCCCTCACCACTATAGTGGGGAACATATTGTTTTTGCCCTGTCGGTTGGTTGGTTGGTTGGATTGTTTTTTTGTTTGTTTGTTTGTTTGCTCCAACTTTAACATTTTGCCATAACTTTTAGCAACTTCATATTCAGCATGCATGTGTATCTCATGGAGCTGCACATTTTGAGTGGTGAAAGGTCAAGGTCATCCTTCAAGGTCAAAGGTCAAATATATGGCTTCAAAGCGGCTCAGTAGGGGACATAGTGTTTCTGACAAACACATATCTTGTTTACATTGAATTTGAAATTAAGAATAAATACCATAACAAACTATACTGCCAAAGAATATAATTATAATAATGCTATTTAACTTCTTTTTAGATAAAAATACGCGATTTTTCAATTAATGATTCACTATACCTTGCACCATCAAGCATCCTACCATCATGAATATCTATGGAGTTCTTGCAACACATGTGGACCTCCTAATGGAAAATGCTGGTAAGAAGCACAGTCTTATCGTATATAGCTGAGATGATAACAGTGTTTTACGGGACGCGTTATTCTGCGTCAAATACATATAAAATGCCAGTCAGAATCCATCATATTTGTTAATGTGCGTCCCATGGGACGCACAATCATTTTGACATATTGGTTCTCGTAATATCAACAAGAAATTCTGAAAGACAACTGCAGCAGTACATAATTTTCTAGAATGATGTACGAGTTGTCTCGCTTGTTGATTTATCGAACAATCGTGTTATCGCGCACCTGCTATTGCTAGGTGCAAAGTCCCGAATTGAGATTACATTGCGTAAATGTGAGCTATTTATGTCGCTATGAGACAAAAGCTTACTGAGGTTATGATAGCTTATTAACTGGCAAGCAAGATTAAACTATAAAAATAAATACGATCTTTACTTGTATACATATAGGTTTGTGTTAAATCTCGACTATTGTTTACGTAAATAATCGATTACTATACTTTTGACTCATTGACTTTAACACTGCCAGCATATTTAAGCATACATTTGCTGCTACAGTATCATGTTTCCATTGTAGTATGCTAAAACAACAAATTCACAGCGGAAACAAGCAAACAATACTTGCCATGAATAAAGGACCATGCACGTGTGAATGACAGGAGTGATATACTACTAATATATCACTAAGTTATATTGGGACCCCCATTTTTATTGACAGGACCGCTGAAAATTATTAACTAGAGTCCTAGGGATCCCTGAAATTTGACATGAATATAAAACCCTGGATAATTGGACCACCTAGATCAGTTTGTAGTGCACTGGGCTACAAATATGAGGGTTGCAGGTTCGAATCCTGGCCTGGCCACATAGCTTGTGTGGTAATTGGTCAACCCTTTACCACTTAGATATGTATTTTCACACATTTGTAGTCCCTAAGAAAGTTATATTTAATTTAAGACCTTTCTTCCTAGATGCACGTTTTTAAGGCTTCATCTCCAAACCAAAGATACTGATGAGCAGCAAACAGCAAAAAAACTAAACAGACTGCGAGTTTATGCCAGGCTGTTTGGTTTTATGCTGTTTGCACATAGCCATTTTCACTAGCCTTTTTACAGCAATTCTTTTCTACCTGTAACTGAATTAGGACACTAGTCAGTAACTAACATAAGTATGTACGCTAAGTACTGGTAAATTAGCTGACCCATGAAAAGTATGTTAAACTGACTGACGTAATATTACTTAAATTGCGTTTGAAATTGCGATACAAATAAACTAACCAACCAAAAACAACAACAACACAACCTTAAAGGATAATATTGAATTTTACTACCTCAGTAAAAATGTCTGGTTTAAAATTTGATATTATTTTAACATCATCCAGCTAGCCATTTTGATATTGCTTATATTAAAAAGAACTAATTATAAAATATATGAAAGTGATTAATGATTTACAAACTGGGATAAGACGAATACATAAGGATGCTTTTCATTTGCACATGATTCAGGTCTGTGTTTTGTGACCTTAACCCTTTCCCCTGTAAGAAGCAATGTAAAAATGGCTTTTGCAACCAGCATAAAACCAGAACAGCTTGTGAGTAACTCGCAGTCAGTTCAGGTTTTATGCTGTTTGATGCTCATCAGTATATAAGGGTTGGAAATGAAGCCTTTCAAAATTGAATTTAGAAAGAAAGGTATTTAACTTAATTTAAGTTTCTAAGGCACTACAAATGCGTAAAAATACGTATCTAAGTGGTTATTAATATGAAATATTGCTCCAGTTTATAACTTCAGGGCCGTTTCAATTCGTCCATATTTATATCTATTCATCCATATGATCATATCCACATTCGTGATTTATAACTTATTTAGTCTTAATCTCATGTACTGCCACATCACATAATGCAACCTGTTCATTTATTAAACCGCCTGTTATTTATTGATTTTCTGTAGTTTATTTCATTTTGGAAACATTTGTAGTCATATTCGATAATACACTGGCATTACAATTAAAAATAACAATTAAATTATGGATATTTTTTTACAGTTTTCTTTAAAATGACATCATTTGATGATATCATGTTGTTCTTACTGTTGCAAATTGTGTCTGCTGAACTCCTTGTAAAATGTAAATAAACAGTAAAAAAAGCATTTAACAATGAAAAATGTTGAATATTGGTAGATTATTGGTTTTCAATCACTTGTAATCAAAGAAAATACATATTTTCGTTTGTGGCTGTGCCACTCATGAAAATATCATTTATTCTGATAACATGTTAATTAAAATTTATAATCTTCCGAAAACCAACAAATACTCTTTATTCATCTCTGAAAATTTTAAATGGCTTACTATGAATGCTGTGTTTAACAAGAAAAAATGTTTGAATACTTAGAGCTATGAATGCAAGTTTTGTTGTAAGACAATGAAAAAAACCCATGTCAAATGTAGCAAAAATGCAGAAATGTAGTTCCAAGTGTAGACATCATTTGTTAAGAATTTATCAATGAATTTTACAGCATTATCATTAAAGTCCCACACCTTGAAATGAAATACATGTTAATCAATACATATATATGCAATTTGAAAGTGTGCAAAATTATCATTAAATCTATAGCCTAGATAGCAAGTAATTTATTTATTTTTTGTAAATTGTAAAACCGAAAGTAGGATTTTTATACGTATATTTCGAAAACGCGATTATTTTTAAGTTTTAAAGCTGAAAATAGACAGATTTCTACCTTGTTACCATCAGATATATTCTAATTGGCATAGATAAAATTAAATCTATACCCTAGTTAGCAAGTAATTTATTATTATTCACACGGTACCGCTTTTAAAACTGAAAGTAGGATTTCTAGACGTATACGTCCACTTAGACAAACGCAATCATTTTTAAGTTTTAAAGCGCAAAAAAAGACAGATTTCTACCATGTTACCACCAGCACCCGATGGTATAAACAGTTAAACCGGCTGTTAACCACATACCGGCGGTTAAAAGTCGGTAACATGTTGGTTACTGGTCGGTAAGCGTTTGTATAAAATTTGGTTAGTTATACCGATCGGTTAAAACCCAGTTAAAACATACCCTGCTTCCCTAGGTGGGTAAGTTCAAGTAACCGAGAGGTAACTTACACAAAATGGCCGCGGCGCGCGACATTATGGACGCTGACCATCGACGACCTAGACAATTTCGACGTGTTAACAGACAATTGACAGATTTCGACGACGATGAACTACGGAGACGGTACAGATTTTCGACGGCAAGCATCGACAAACTAGAAGACATGATAGGACATAGACTACAACGACGTACCAGACGCAACCAACCCTTGACACCGCGGCAACAGATACTGACAGCTCTTAGGTTTTACGCATCGGGGAACTTCCTTCAATTGATAGTGGATTCTTTTGGGGTAGATGTTGCCACGGTGTCAAGGGTTGTGACGGCAGTGACTAACGCTTTATTCGACCTTAAAGACAGGGCAATAAGATTTCCGACCTCGACGGACGAACTTAAGGAAGCGCAGAACGGTTTCTATGCTCTACGTGGTATGCCGTGTTTGATCGGGTGCATCGACGGCACCCTTGTCAAAATCCTTTCTCCGGGTGGAGAATCTGAACACACATATGTTAACAGAAAACGGCAGCATAGCATCAATGTTCAAGCAACATGTGACCACAAAGGTACTGTAACTAGCTCATTCTTAAAATTTAGGAATTCACTTGTCAAAAGACCGAATTGAATAAACAACTGCGCTGCATCAGTCGATTGAAAATCTTATCGAACGTAATCATTATTGTATAAATTAGTATTTTCACCTCAAAAGTACACAAAAAACAATCGAAATAGTATCTTACCTTTCATTATGCTATAAAATCCATAAATAATCCATTAAAAATCACTGACGATTTTGCATTAAAATTATAAATTAATTATTTAAGCATAGTTAAATACAGACCCTAATGCCATCCTATCACAGCTCCAAGAAATATTCAAATGTGTAAACTTATGAACATGATTAACTTTCCACTACGTCACACTCCCACGTCATGTGCATCACTGCTGTGAGTGGCCTATGAGTGGTTGAGATGGTGAGGCACCTTGCAGTGTAACTGCCTATCTGTAATTCACTCAGCTTGTTTTCTTTCCAAGTATCAAACATGTAAATTTTCTGTAGCTCGCATTTATTGTTTGACCATGACATGGTATTTTTTTTTCATATTTATATAATCAAAATGTAAAGTATATCACAATGTATTGAACCCCTCATTACATTTTTCGATTTAAAAAAAACAATGCAAACATGATTGGAATTAAGAATTTATTACATGTATATGCATCTGTTGTGTCTTTCACACGTAGTTAAGTTTTAATTTTGTTTTATCAACGTTCATTCAATATGGACAACATGCTTGATTATTATTTCAATTGTGAAAATTATACGTTGTGTATTTCTCTACAAACAACATAAACAGTATTTTAGGACGATCCACCAGCATTAACGCCGCCTGGCCCGGCTCTTGTCATGACGCTCATGTGTTTAGGGTGTCCGAGCTTTGTCGGCACATGGAAGACAACCATCAAGGTAATTTTTAATGATGTCATTTTTAATCATCATTTATTTAAAAGCCGTGTCCGGCTACCTAATCTAATCGTCACAGCGCTTAACTTTTCATGATTCTAAATTTCTCATTAATATCTAAACAAAAACACGTTATTTCCTGCTTTATGTGTACTTAATGCTCTCAAAGCTACTATTTTGATATCCCTGCATAAACATGGTTTGTCATCCTAATTTGATAGAGATGACAGGATAGACGTAGACATTTGTATTGTAGCTGTTGTCATGGATTTCAATTTAAATGCAGATTTTCAACGAGGTGTCCTACTCGGAGACTCGGGTTACCCGTGCAGACCTTTCCTTATGACTTCATACGCAATCCTTATGACACCATACGCAAATCCAGGTTATTTTATTATAAATCAAACATACTGGTACTGTTGTACCGGTCTTGCTAATTATGCGAATGATACATGTTTTGTAAGATATAGTATTGTTTTACGCAAGTAATTGTCTAAGAAAAGCGTTTATGACGTATTGAAACTATTGAAATTATACGTCAATGTCTAAGGGGTTTATTTAGTGAATGTACGTGTATATAAGTTTCAATAATATTAAATCATAACATGTCAATTGAATTTTTTAAATGAATTTGTAACAAATGCAAACAATTGTGCTACTTTACATGCAGGCAATGCAGCGGAAGAAAAGTTCAATCGGTCCCACATGGGTACTCGAAACCTCATTGAAAGAGTGTTCGGTATGTGGAAGCGGAAGTTTCACATACTTCACTCAGAGGTAAGCATATGTTCAATCAAGTAAACAGTTGTTCGTATAAAACATTTCTTAGTCATTTATGAAATATCGGTACATAAATGCGCTCCATAAATCAAATTATATTTACTGTTTAAGCACACAAAATAATGACACATGTTTAATGTTAATTTATTATTAGAATTCAACTGTGAATCTCTCAATACATTAACAATAATATGCATTCAAGACATGTCAACTAACAGCATTATCGTTGCATGTAAGCATATTTGTATTTATTTAATGAGCAGATCAGAATGAAGCCCGAGAAATGTTCGAGGATCATTGTTGTTTGTGCCATATTGCACAACCTATCTCTTCTGTTGAAGGAGCCAGTTGTCCCCGATGCCGTTCTCGACGAGCAGCCACCGCCTGAACAGTTTCATGGACAGATGGACGGACGCGGCGTGAGAGCGCATGTCACACGCACATACTTTATATAAGGTAAGTAGTTATGAGTTAGAACAAACATAAAAACAAGCAGATTGTATGTATTTAAATAGTGTACAACATATTAACATTGGCAAATTTAACACACAAAAAACACGTCTTAGTCCCCCAAGCATCTAAGCCATCTTCTGCAGCATTACCTCTGCCAGACGAGAACACTTTGTCCAACACTCAAGTTATGCCTCTTGTACCTCTATGCATTTTCGGTAACACCGCATTTGTAGTTCTTTTAAAGTTGTTGGTCTGCAATAATATAATTATCTATGTTGTACATTGTGGTTTTGAAAATTGTGAAAATTCTGAAAAACTTTCATTAATTCAAAAATGCACACGCAGCCGAGTTTTGGCACCCGTTATGCTGTGCCCTTGTTATTTATCATTTCTGCACTCATAGATTTCTTCGCAATCAATTCAGAAGTCAGTAATACAGTATAGATACATAATCAAACGTATGATTCTGGGTAGCTCTAAGCTACGTCCTATAAATATAATACCAATTATTAATAACGAATGAAGTCTATTACAGAAATATACGTTTCTTTTGATATGTTTCCAGGTCGAAACTTCTTCCGCTCAGGTTCTGGTGCTGGAACGTCAACTTCGGACCCATAACTTGCATTGCAGTTTTCTTGAGCTGGAGCTTCGTCTGTAATTGTTTTGCAGATAATAAATAGGTGGCTTTATATGTAATGACTGCTGTGTGTTGCTCATGCAGTTACAAGCAGTTTACATGACATCATACTCTGGGAATGTTCATTTTATTAATTAACTTGAAACACACTTAGCAATTTTAACACTGAATCATTACTTGTTAATTACAACAATAATTCCATTTATGTTTGCTTGTAAATATGACGATTATAATGATGCATATCTACCTGCAATCTTCACAACAGGAGTTTGTGGCAAACCTGAAAATGATAAATATGAACAAATATTTAATTAGTCATTGTAGTGTTTTGTTACGTTATAACAGTAATTGTTGTCGTTGTAGTTATAGATGGTCAAGTATAAGTAATAACATTAGTGGTAAAATAGTGGTATATAGTAGTAGAAGTAGTTGTAGTTGTTGTAGTAGTTGTAGTTGTCGTAGTAGTTGTATCTGAAGTAGTAATAATAATAGTAGTAGTAGTAGTAGTAGTAGCCACTAGTAGTAGTAGTAGTAGTAGTAGTAGTAGTAGTAATAGTAGTAGTAGTAGTAGTAAAAGCAGTAACAGTAGAAGAAGTAATATAAGTAGTTGGAGTAGTCGTAACATAAGTAGTAGCAGTAGAAGAATAGGCAACAGCGGGTGTAATATACAGCAATATATATTTGTATTATCAAAAAGAGTGCTTTCATTTAATATTGCGTTAATGAACAGACAAAGAATATACATGTGTTGTTGTTGTTTTTATGTTGTTTTAGATTACATAATAGCAATTGCAATACCTCCTTTATGGACAGCAGTAACTGTTGTACTCGGAGTACCTGTAAGAAACGAGTGTTAATTAAATATTTGTGAAATAAATAAATTTATTTCCCTGTGACGTACCCCAACCAGTTTTCTACACTTTTGGATTAGTCCATAACATATTGTGTAGGTGTTTTTTTTTAATTCTGAATTCAAGTATGTCTATATCAAAAAGACAACGACATCCCTTTAAAACTTTCGTATTATCTTTTGATCATATTTAATAAAGAATTGTTAATAAGTATCGCTACGCTCATTCGAAAGATGAATAAACGTCTGTTTATAGTTTTTTGCTTATCCGTAATTACCCGTGTAATGTTATGAGACGTTCCAATGCTGATATTGTGCGACTTCACTTCAGTTATTGCAATGTGTGTACGGTCAGTGACATGTGGCTACGGACGTTTTACAATTCATCAAATTATACACTCACGGATTTAAAGTGCATCGTAGATATGGTTAAGTGCATATTATACAGATTAAGAGTACATGTATTCGTCATAAAGTGGATTTAAAAAAAAACTTTTACGTGGACATTAGAGTGATAAAAACTAAACAGCAATCGACAGTTCAAAATGTAATCCGGATATGAGGTACAAATCAGGAAATAGGAAATAAATGAAATTGCAAACGGTTATTATGAATAGAAAAACAAACCTTCCCACAAAATGATCTGCATATGGCTGTCTTCTACTGCAACTGAAGTTGAAGTTGGAACTGCAAGGACATTAACCCATTGTGTTCATCTTATCAAAGCTTTTGTTTGTGTAGAAAATGTGTAAATGCAATTTTTCAAAATAACAAACATGTAATGCAGTATATGCACAACTGCGAAAGAATATATCTATTGGCAGAAAAGAGATGTCAACATATCATAAAAGAAGCTAAATAAAGTCTTGCATTATCACAAAATGGGAACAGACATGTACAATTTAGTTAAGGAAACCAATGTAAATTAAAACATTTCTGTAAACACTATGATAATGTGGTATTGTGGGATACATATCGACAAAGACAGTCACATTTGTGCCAAACAAAAAAACTTATAATTACAAACAAAGAAAGTGAATATACGGAAACAACATACCATTTTAAATATCAAAGACAATGTAAACATTAAAAAGCTAATTTTTACCAGAAATGCAGCTCTCACAATTTGAAGCCCCAGGTATTCCACATAAGGAGGCTAGGCCAGACATCATGTCCACTATCCCCTGGCTTGTTACAGACATTTCTGGAAGAGGTGGACCACCCCCTGTCTGTGTCAAGCTTTTTTTTCATCGGTGAACTCACGTTTGGCCTTTTTCACCTTTAGTATACATTTATTTATATAAATTGTCATATTTCGTAGTTTCATTATTATGTATGTTATGTTTATTTATATAGTTAACTCAGTTATTCAAGGGACAATGCAGCGACAGGACACGTTTAAATAAACTTGCATCAATTTAAACAAATATTAAATTAATAATTTTATTATATTTTGTACAACATGACCATTTTTGACTGTATACAATTTATTATCAATTATTCTAATAAATATATTTTTTTTAAATATGTTTTTTGGTGTTTTACAATTTGATCCATACACTTTTAATTTATCCATAAATATTAGAATAATCAAAAAAATATATCCATTAATGCATCGATAATCCTAAATAGAATATTAAACATAGTAAAAGCGTTTGTCAAAACAATCAGTGGTGGAGAGGTAGAGGATAAAATATTGCTTCAAGAGGTCCCTGGTTCGAGCCACAGATAGGGCGCATTGTTTCAGTTGTCCATTTTCACTGTTGTCATAAATATTTGAAAATATTTAAAATATTAAATATTTGTTAATTAATCCATTTAATGACATTAGTTAATCATCTGTTAACAAGTCCCTTTAAGTTGAATTTTTTTTAGTATTTTAAGTAGGTTGATTGGATAATGATCAATGTTGTTAAATTTCATATAGACGAACAATACTATTTGAATATGTAGTTAAATTTCATACCATGTTCGTCCACCTCTGTTTAATTTGGTCAATCGTTCGCGTCCTATTGCCCACTGCATTAACGCGGTCCCTGATCTCCGCCCACACTTTATCCTGAATTGCCTTGGTGTTAGGATTACTTCCACAACTGGCATGTTTAGCGGTGAGTCGCTTGAAATGAGTTTCCATGCAACCTTTGCAGGACTTCGTTCTCCCGATAAGAAAACTGCCTCGACCGGTTACTTTTACCGGTACTATCGCTACAGTCACTGTCAGCCATTTTGTTTGTTTACGAAATCGCCGTCTAACACATCGCGCGGAAAATACGTCATTAGAAAATGCATCATGGGATTGTTTTCGGTAACTTTAACAAGCGGTTAAAGTCCACATGTTTCGGTTTGGTAACTTTGCGGTATATTGTGTTTATACAATCAACTTACCTTGACGGTTACTAAACCTGAATAACCGCTAACTTACCAAGGTTTAAAAGTTACCGAGCGGTAACTTTAACCAGCGTTTATACAATTGGGTGCAGATATACCGGGTATTATAATTGGCATAGATACAATATGTTTCTTATTTATACATAAATTTACTATGCCATGTTGTTTATTTCAAGGTTTTTGGCTTTAATTTCTTTGGAAGAGAACATCGAATTTTGGTTTATTACTATTCAAATGAGACTTAATTGAAATGTATTTCATACAGTAAGAACCATTTATAAACACAAACAAAAAACACAACTGTTTAAGGAAAGTCACTGATGGACTTCATGAGGAGTAATCACCTGGATGACTCTCAGATTGTGAGGTTCAGTTGGCAGCTTATCAACGGTGTAAAGGTTTTAGGGAATTACGGCTTCAGGCATTTAGATCTCAAACGTAAGTCAGTAGACCACTTGTGTGTCTGCAATTTTGGATTAGTTAAGCTTTTAGTCCCGAAGATACTGTTTTTTTTGTGTTCAGACTCTGCGAAGTTAAAATATTATTCACCCAAAATATAGAAATGATGTGTCCTGTGCAAGATCTGCGCTCCTAGCTCACTGATCAGTATCATTATTAAATGTCAGGCATCTGTTTGTGAGCTTCCCTGTCTGTTAATGAGACCAAGTGCTCAACCTTGCATGACTTCATAGCAGACAGGGTAGCTCCTGACTAGACTGTGCACTTGCGCAGGCTGGTATGCAGATATGCTGCTGACCACTTATGGCTTATGACCCTTTTTCCTATGATGGGGGTCAAATGTCCAATGCTCATGATACAGCTGATGCAGACTGTAACTAGATCTAGATCAGCAAATGTGCAAATCTTAATTAACTTTTTTTCACATTCTCACCCAGTTTAGGGGATATGTATCTTGCAATTCCTGAAATTGTTCGTGTATGTTATGTCTAGTTCCAACTTTTTACCCTACTTTTTACAGCCAACGATGTCTGCATATACCAGGACAAAGATGGCAGCCTCAATCTGAAGATCATCGACTTTGGATCTGCAAAACTTGCTAGCGAGAGGAATGATTTTAAAGGGTTAACACCCGAGTATATGTCTCCAGAGCTGTGGTGGGAGAAACTCGGACTTCTGTAAGACAATCTGATCAATTACATAGCAAACATTCAAGTACCATTTTGTGTGTGACAAGCATTGTGAATGTCATGCACAATATCTTTGATTGTACATCCAAGTTAGACTTAATTGGTTGTTGTCGGCTCAGGTGTACTTTTAAGTATACCGGAATGTACCCCAGGTATAGAATATAGACTTAAATATACAAGGGCCATACTCTGAGGTACTTTTAAGTATATTTTCTGTACCCCGCTTACGTTGTAGTATATTTTTTGTTCCCTGCTTACTTTGTTGTGTACTTAAGAGTACCTGGGGTACTTTTAAGTAGTTCCTGAGCTGACAATGACAAATTGAGCCCATGTGAGTTCAAAATTAAAATTAAAATTGCCAAACATAAGAAATTAATCCTAAGTGCTTTGCCAAGAAAATAACTGTGTCCGGCAGGGATGGATTTTTAAACAATTCAGCAGAAACAGCAATGATGATAAGGCAAAGTCACATGCAAGAATCAATTGCCAATCTCCAAGTTTAAGGTCACTATTGAAGGTTGAAAGTCAAATATAGGAAATCAATCAAAAACAATTGTTAGATCTTATTTATGTTAAGCATAGATGTATTTACATATATGTAGGATCTGGCACGAGTTGTCATATTATACCATATTTTATTAAACGAGTTCAGGAATTTTGTTAGTAAGCGAGCCTTTTTTTAGAAAAAGGGGAAGACGCTGGGCGCTGTGTGAAAGGGGAAAATATAGCGCGAAAGAGACATATTTGGGGAAAAAATAAAACTGTTCATTTCAATGTCTATAACTCACCTACAGACTTCAGTTTTTTTTTAGAAAAAGAGGCATGTCTCTGACCTTTTTGTTCTTGACTTAAACACATGAAAAAGTATGATATTAAAGTCAAAGTCCTAAAAAAGTTGCAGGGCTAGATCTAATAATGGGAAATGTTTTCAACTGGGGCCGGGGGACAATGTCAATATTGTCATTTCAATTTTATGATGAATGGGTAGATGATTTAGATCTGCTACAGTATTGGAAGGGAAAGGTGCGGCAGCTGCCGATTGTGTACTTTCACTTTCACAATGTTCGATGTTAATTACATGTACCTACGAATCCTGCTGGGTTTCAACGGTTTTTGATGATTCATTGTTAAAAGATGCGTCGACGCAATTAATATTTTCCGAGTCCGAACGTTTTAATTCGTTTGTGTATGAACGCCAATTGTGAGACTTTTTTTTGTTTTAATGTTTATATCTTGGCTTCACATAACCCGGATGAAAATTCGACTGGTTTCCGGTAATTAATTGACGAAACACCCTTCTCGCGCAAGAACGGAATCCAGTAAAATAGTCACAAGATTAATACGATTAGTTGCCCGGTTTCCATGACGTAATTTAAGAGCTATATTTAGAATCACTGGTATTCCCAGATTTGAGTGTTCGTCGGGAGAGAGAGAGCGAGATCGTTGTACATGGTACAAATTGCAGGGTTTTCATTAGGATTCTTTGTAGCAGGCTTTTTAGTTATTTAAGGAGGCCAACCTGCTAGGGGGGTCCGGACATTTTTTGAAATACAGGTGCCAAATCGTGGCTTCTGAGCGATTTTGTGCACATATTTTACATGATTTTTCTCAGTTAAAATAGAGGATATTAATTTGAATTGTTAAGTCCTCAGGTTACATCAACTCTCAGGTGTGTCAAATGTACCAAATTTGAAATCCTGAAAATTAAATCTGGGTGCCGATAAGGAAGCACCTGCAATTTAGCTTATTTGAAACAAAGAAATCGCTTCTCCTGAGCTTTAAGACACCTGTATTTTTAAGAGATTCAAAACAGAAAAAAAATACTTTGGGTAGCAAATATGACAATCTATTTTCATGTAGATGCATGGGTCTGAGGTGGAATGTCCCCGTCGGGGGCAAAGGGCCCGGGTCCTAGCTTAATGTATAATTTCTGTGCAGTACATAACATGTATTCTGTACAGAATTAATGAAAATCTGAATTAAACAAACACTGGAAATTTTAACATTTTAATAAGTTGTTACTTCCAATAATGACAATGACATTTCAAAATATATAACTAAACCAATTTAAATGACTAGTCCACAAGTAGTTATTGCAAATGAGAAGAAACAGTACAAACTGTAAACATCTTTATCACCTGTCAAACAATAACATTCAATATAATTAACATCTACTTAACACGATCCCATTTTACCAAGAGTATGTGACTAGCAATTCAAATAATATTACCAAAGGAGTAAGTTACCTTATGAAAAATAAAGTCTGATAAACATCACAATAATCAAAACAATAATACTGAAGCATTTTATGAGCAAATACCTGAACATTTATAAGTAATACTGTGTTAAGAGTACACAATGACGGTCTTTTTCTGAAATAATTGATTATTACGTTTATAAAGATTGTGTGCCTGTTGACATGAGAATAATTGTTTTTATTTGATTAACTTATGCATTTTTTTGAAAAAAAAATCGGGCATAGGTTGCCCCAGCTGATGCAATCTTAGGATTTAAATATTTTGCTGAGGAAGCTTCGTTGTGCCATTTTTTTCAAATACAAATTTGGACATAGCTTAACATTGCAGTGCCAATTCAATATATTTAGCATTTAAGGCAACCAAGTCCGACCTTAATCATGAAAAAATCAGGAGAGTTTGGGGCTCGAGAGTTTCCTTTATCCTAATGAAAGACTCACCCTCCTGTAAAATGTGGTAACAAATAAATCCACTTACCGCTGGGAGGATCAAAACTCCGCGGAGAAACCAAACATCAACGAAATCTGTCGAAAATCGAATAAAAAACGAAATGTAAGTGTAGCAGGAAAGTGAATTTATCTGGAGGTGCCGGTAAATGATAAAGGTTAACAAAACTGGAACAAGATAACTTCAACGGCGAACTATCGTTCTTTTACGAAACACAAACGAAAAAGTCGTTTATTTTTCTTTTTTTTGACATATCCAATTGTTGACTTTTCACAGTTTGTGACCTTGAATCAAAGTAGTACAGTCTCGTTACCCGCTCCGCGATTGGACATTTATATTGATAAGACCAATGAGAAAGCAGTTAACATATATCGGTTAAGGTTGTTTACTTCCGTTTCAGACAGTTAGTATATTAACGAATACTAAATATCTCGTCATCGTCGTGAAAATTTACCGATGATTTTTTTTAATTTTCTTTCCGAATTTGAGCCGGCCTGAAAAACATTTGAGGCGGTCAAATCGGCCACCGGCCGCCTCCTTATGAAAACCCTGAAATTGGATAAGTGTCGGCTTCCCAAAAGAAAAAAAACAACATTTCTTTGAGGGTAAAATATTATATTTTGGTGAAAAATTATATTTTTGGAGCGAAAATTGTATTTTTAGGGGAAAAATTCTGGTAGGGGAAGAAGCCGAATATCGGCGTCACTTTCTTAGTAAAAAAAAACCCTGTCACAAAATATAAAGATAACAACAGAACACTCCAAATTATTCAATTTGTTTTGCGTTTGTTACACCTTATTAAGACATTTTACTTACAAACTAAATGATTTTTTTTCTATATTTGTAAGAACACTGACAACAATTGATTTAATGGTATTACATAAGAATTAAATAAAAGCTCGAGCCCAGGCATGGATAACAATTTTTTTCTTTCTTTTATTTTATTCTTATTTGATACTGGAGATCTTTTGTTCCATGTTTAAATTGATCAGTTTAAATCATTTAATTACAAACTTCGAAACAAAACATGCCAAAATCTGTGAACAAGTCCTTTTAAAGGCGTGCTATGAAATTTGTGTTTATCACTGCTTCATACACAAACATTAAAAAACAATAAAACAGTTGACTGACTAATTTTTAATAGACACAAGATTGGCGCTGACGTCCATTCACATTTTGTTTCCATTCTTATTAGCCTGTTGTTATACTACTGTAATAAGTGGATTCATTTCAGGAACAAAAGTGACTAGATGACTTCAGAAAAGGTGGACCTGTATTTTGCTGGCCTGATAATACTGTATATGCTGACTGGAAAGCATGTCTTCAGACGGGTTGGACAGGACATTATATCAATATTTCATCAGGTAATACAATATTCCTACAACTCAGGCATTAAAGTTTATGCAGTCTTAAAGAAACTTAAGAAAAGTGATTTAAAATTGGTGTATCTAAAAGTATGTAAAAACTATTTCTTTGACTTTCAATAAAGGCAAGATTTACATAGAAACATTATAAATTCATGTGTATGCCTTATAGTTGATTTATAGAAATTGCAAGCTATTCACCAAAACTTCTAATGCCAGTTAAAATATATAATCACATAAGTATTTTCAATTACCAAATGATGTGTCACTTTTATCAAAGGTCAAGGACTCAATTTAAGGACAAAGGTCAAATGGTAATCATATATTATTTTGATTTTTATGTAACTTTGGAGTGTTATTTCTTGTTTATGAGCCATGCTTGTCAATCAATGGTTAAGGTCAAAATTTAAGGTCGAAGGTTGAAGTATTTTGCTTCATAATTTCTAAAAGTGTGGATGGTTTTTAATAAACCTTAAGTTTATTAATTCCCTTGACCAGAAAACCTGACTGATCATTATTTGGAAGGAATTTAATATAATCTAAGGAGATCAACTCATGTGCTGCTTGTGACAATCTATTGTTTAATCAAATTTAGATTCGCCAGATCGACTTTCCAGAAAATTGCCCTAAAGTTATGAAAGACCCCCTCGAAAATCTGTTGAAGAAAGATCCAAAAGAAAGATGGACAGCAGACTAGTTTTTGGATGCTTTACATCGCAATGGTATGGATAATGAAGTTATTATTTAAAAATTAGAACAACATTGCCACATAGTTATTACAAATCGAGTTTCTTAGTTAACAATAGTCTATTGGTATGCTTGTCCGCATTATAAATGTTTTTTTCTGTGCTTGTCTTTGTGTTTGTTCAAGTGTCACACAGGCTGTCACATACAAAAATAAACCTGAATTCTTCAAGTAAATTCTCTACAAAGTAAATTAATTTAATTTTTTATAAGTCTTAAGTCTTCTACCAGTTTTAATGGACAGATCTATAGGTTTACCCTATGCTGGGGATGATCATCAGTGTGTCAACTTGTCCATTTGCAAAATGTGTTCTTTGAATTTCTTTAAAAGTACTGCCAGAGAAAACAATTGAAATAATTTTAAAAGTACATATCATTGTTGAACGTTATGAAGATTGTTTGAGGAAACTTGGTCTACTTATAAAGGGCCATTTAGAGAATACCCGAGGTAAAAGATCTGCCATCTGTTCGTAAAAAACAGAAGCATAATAATGTTATATCTCAACAACTGCATAAGCCATGATTATGAAACTTGGCAAGCCTATTTGGCTCTGTAAGTGCTTCTTGTCTGTCTGTCAGGCCCTTTCTCTGTTCACCCATCCCTCTGTCTGTCAGTGCTCGAATAATGAAAACACTTGAAAAGAACATAGAGTATAATCATGAAACTTACTTTCTACATATTATAAATGGAGAGAGGATTATGTGTGCCCCTTAAATTTTGCAGATAACGGTTATAAAAATAGAAATAACACTAACTAATTAATTAATGTGCTTGAAAAGTGATGCTTGGGTATAATGTATCCTGTTTTAATTAAACGTTTATGACCTCGTAGAGGTTAAAAACGTATGGGCCTTGCTCTTTGTAAAGGGAGTTTAATGCATGTGCATAAAGTGTCATCCCAGATTAGCCTGTGTAGTCCACACAGGCAAATCAGGGATGACACTTTCCGCTTTCATGATATTTTCACTTTAAAGAACGTCTCTTTTTAACACAAATCCAGTTTATGCGGAATATGTCGTCCCTGATTAGACTGTGCACACATGCATGAAACCTCTTTTTCACAGAGCATCGCCCACATCTTAATGTTGCTTTGCTAAATAAATCATATTTCACATATGCGGATAAATGGTAATTTCTAAGTAATGCACATTTTTAATTGATATGTGTTTTCGCCCCACTAGTAGGAGACTCATGTATTGGATGAAATACTGACAAAGCCTTGATCAATTGCATTGAATAATGATTAAACTTGAAAATTGTCTGGAGCTATTTTACAGGCTATAATGTTATGTCAGGTTGCATTATGTAAGTAAGGAATTTGCAGGCAAATGTCCAGAACTCAAGGTCAATATACAGAAAGTGCCATGTAAGAGGAAAGCAGAAAAACAAACACCCAGAAACATGACAGATGGCAGTGTGCATATGGAAACGCTCGAGGTATTACAACACAACCTTTGTGCAATTGCGTCCTTTACTGTTTGTTGTTTTTAGCTCGACTATTATATAAGAAATATATATAGTGGAGCTATCCTACTCACCCCGGCGTCGGCGTTTCCGTTTCCGTAAGCGTGCAAATGTTAAAGTTTTCGTACTACCCCAATTATTAGCTCGACTATTATATATGAAATATATATAGTGGAGCTATCCTACTCACCCCAGCGTCGGCGTTTTCGTTAGCGTTAGCGTTAGCGTGCAAATGTTAAAGTTTTCGTACTACCCCAATGATTTTCATTGTCCCCTGACATATTGCTTTCATATTCTGCATACTTGTTAACCAACATAACCCCAACCTATAAACAAGAGCAGACAACTCTATCAAGCATTTTGTCATAATTATGGCCCCTTTTGCACTTAGAATATGCAGCAAATGTTAAGGTTTTCGTACTACCCCATTTATTTTCCTTGTCCCTTGACATATTACTTTGATATTTTTCATACTTGTTTACCAACATCACCCCAACCTATAAACAAGAGAAGACAACTCTATCAAGCATTTTGTCATAATTCTTGCCCCTTTTATACTTAGAAATATGCATATTATTGATAAATCTATGTTAAAGTTTGCGTACTACCCCAAATATTTCCTATATCCTTTGACATATTGCTTTTATATGTTGCATACTTGTTTACCAACAAGACCCCAACCTATAAACAAGAGCAGACCACTGTATCAAGCATTTTGACAAAATTATGGCCCTTGTATACTTAGATAATTGAACATTTTGCTTAAATTGCCATAACTTCTTTATTTATGATCACATTTTATTATTACTTTGACAAAACAACACTTACCTGAATACGACAATGGATTCCACCCAAGCTATAGCCCACGCCCCTACCCAGAATCCCTTCCCCCCCTACCCCCCCGCATTTTTTTTAAACATCATCTTATAAATTACCACTTCCCACATTATACCCCCCTCTCACCCCATATCCCCCCTACCCCCCCCCCTAAAAAAAAATATCTTTATTAAAAATCATCTAATAAATTACCACACCCCACATAATACCCCAGTCTCACCCCTCCTACCCCGCCCCCCATAACCCGCATTTTTTTTCCTTTTTCTATTTTTGAAAGATCGTCTAATAAATGACCACACCCCACATTATACCCCCTCTCAACCCCCCCCCCAAATTTTTTTTCTGTTTTTTTTTTCCTTTTTTTATTTTTGAAAGATCGTCTAATAAATAATTGAATATTAACAATTTCCCCATGACGGCTTGCGTTATACTTTCAAGCACTCAAATAGTCGAGCGCGCTGACCTCTGACAGCTCTTGTTTTCATTGTCCCTTGACATATTGCTTTCATATTTTGCATACCTGTTTACCAACATGACCCCAACCTATAAACAAGAGCAGACAACTATATCAAGCATTTTGTCATAACTATGGCCCCTTTTCCACTAAGAATATGCAGCAAATGTTAAAGTTTTCGTACTACCCCATTTATTTTCATTGTCCCTTGATATATTGCTTTCATATTTTGCATACTTGTTTACCAACATCACCTCAACCTATAAACAAGAGCAGACAACTCTATCAAGCAGTCTGTCATATTAATTGCCCCTTTTATACTTAGAATATGCATATTATTGATAAATCTATGTTAAAGTTTGCGTACTACCCCAAATATTTCCTATATCCTTTGACATATTGCTTTTATATGTTGCATACTTGTTTACCAACATGACCCCAACACATTAACAAGAGCAGACCACTGTATCAAGCTTTTTTACATAAATATGGCCCCTTTTACATTTAGATAATTTAACATTTTGCGTAAATTGCCATAACTTCTTTATTTATTATCACATGTTATTATTACTTTGACAAAACAACACTTACCTGAATACCACAATGGATTCCACCCAAACAATGCCCCACGCCCCTACCCAGAATTCCTTCCCCCCAACCTCCCCCCCCCAAAAAAATAAATATATTTTTTAAACATCATCTCATAAATTACCCCACCCCACATTATAGCCCCCTCTCAACCCCAGCCCCCCTACCACCCCCCTAACCCCCTTTTTTTTTTTTTAAAACATCAAATAATAAATTACACCACCCCACATTATATCCCCCTCACACCCCCCTACCCCCCCCAAAAAAAAATTTTTTTTTTCCTTTTTTTATTTTTGAAAGATCGTCTAATAAATGACCACACCCCACATTATACCCCCTCTCATCCCCCCACACGTTTTTTTTATTTTATTTTTTTTTTTTTTTTTTTTTGAAAGATCGTCTATTATTATTGAATATGAAAAATATCCCCATGATGGCTTACGTTATAATGTCAAGCACTCGAATAGTCAAGCGCGCTGTCCTCTGACAGCTCTTGTTGTTAAACCTGTAGTTATAGAAAGCGCGAATTGACACCTTGCCTGAGATTATAGTTATAGATTGTAGCTGGGTCAAGGTCGATATATAAAAAAATATAAAACTGTCTCTGTTCAATAATATGAGTTTGGATGAAGGTTTAAGACTAAAATTGTATGATATTAAGTGTACATGCAGACCTAGCATGGGACTGCACTTGGTGCAAGTCGAGATAAGGTCAAAGTCAATGTTACTTAAAAAGAAAATCCATTCTGCTTAACAACTTTCCGTGTTAATGGTGGTGGTGCTCTGAAAGGTATGTGAAGGTAGCCACTGCATATTTCGTTCCATTTTAATGCCCCCGGATCGAATGATTGGGGGTATATTGTTTTTGGCCTGTCTGTCATTGTATGTGTCCATGTGTGTGTCCCAAAACATTAACAAAAACTCTAACCTTCTTCATAACTTTTGCAATATTGAACGTAGGAACTTGATATTTGGCATGCATGTGTATCTCATGGATCTGCACATTTTGAATGGTGAAAGGTCATGGTCATCCTTCAAGGTCAAAGGTCCAAAAAAATTTCAAAGCGGCGCATAAGGGGGCATTGTGATTCTGACAAACACATCTCTTGTTTGGTGCTGAAATTTTGCCACATTCCTCATTAGCTCCACTGGCCAAAGGCCAGTGGGGCTTATGTCATGGTCCTGTGTCGGTCGTGTGAGCGTGCGTTAACTTGTCTTTTAAACATTTCCTCCTCCTAAACTACTGGTCCAATTCTGATGAAATTTCTCAAAAATGTTCCTGGGGCAAACTCCTTTCATTTTTTTTCAAAGTATGCCCCTGGGGTCAAATTGACCCTGCCCCGGGGGTCACAAAATTGAAAATTTGCTTATTTAAGGCCTATTTTGTGAAAGCATTCAAATTGTTTTCGTCCATAAGCATTGGGCCTAGGGCTATCAAATTTGGTATGTACAGACATCTAATAGTCCTCTACCAAATTTGTTCAAATTATGCCCCTTGGGTCAAATTTGACCTTGCCCCGGGGGTCACAAAATTGAACATAATTTTTTATGCTTATATAGGGTCTATTTTGTGAAAATTTTACAAAACTACTCGTCCATAACCATTGTGCCTAGCGCTACCAAATTTGGTATGTAGTGGCATCTTATAGTCCTCTACCAAGTTTATTCAAATTATGCCCCTGGGGTCAGTTTGACCCTGCCCCGAGGGTCACAAAATTGAACATATGCTTATATAAGGCCTTTTTTGTGAAAACTTTAAAAATCTTTATGTCCATAACCGTATGGCATAGGGCTACCAAATTTGGTATGTAGTGACATGTAATAGTTCTCTTCTTAGTTTGTTCAAATTATGTCCCTGGGGTTGAATTTGAAACTGCCCCGGGGGTCACAAAATTGAATATATGCTTATAAAGGGCTTATTTTGTGAAAACTTTAAAAATCTTGTTGTCCATTACCATCCGGCCTAGGGCTACCAAATTTGGTATCTAGTGACATCTTATAGTCGTCTACCAAGTTTGTTCAAATTATACCCCTGGGGTCAAGTTTGACCCTGCCCCGAGGGTCACAAAACTGAACATATGCTTATATAAGGCCTATTTTGTGAAAACTTCAAAGATCTTTCTGTCCATAACTGTATGGCATAGGGCTACCAAATTTGGTATGAAGTGACATGTAATAGTTCTCTTCTTAGTTTGTTCAAAGTATGTCCCTGGGGTCAAATTTGACCCTGCTCTGTGGGTCACAAAATTGAACATGCGCTTATATGGAGCCTATTTTATGAACTTTTAAAATCTTTCTGTCCATAACCATTGGGCCTAGGGCTACCAAATTTGGTATGTAGTGACATCTTATAGTCCTCTACCAAGTTTGTTCAAATTATGCCCCTGGGGTCAAGTTTGACCCTGCCCCCGTCTCACACAATTTAACATATGCTTATATATGGCCTTATTATGGGAAAACTTTAAAAATCTGCTTGTCCATAACCCTATTGCATAGGGCTACCAAATTTGGTATGTAGTGACATGTAATAGTTCTCTTCTTAGTTTGTTCAAATTATGCCCCTGGTGTCAAATTTGAAACTGCCCCGGGGGGATGCTTATAAAGGGCTTATTTTGTGAAAACTTTAAAAATCTTCTGTCCATAACCGTATGGCATAGGGCTACCAAATTTGATATGTAGTGACATCTTATAGTCCTCTACCAAGTTTGTTTAAATTATGCCCCTGGGGTCAAATTTAACCCAGCCCTGGTGGTCACAAAATTGAACATACGCTTATATGGAGCCTATTTTGTGAAAACTTAAAAATATTTCTGTCCATAAACATTGGGCCTAGGGCTACCAAATTTGGTATGTAGTGACATTTTATAGTTCTATACCAAGTTTGTTCAAATTATGTCCCTGAGGTCAAATTTGACCCTGCCCCGGTTGTCACAAAATTGAACATATGCTTATATAAGGCCTATTTTGTGAAAACTTTAAATAAAAAATCTTTTTGTCCATAACCATCGGGCTAAGGGCTATCAAATTTGGTATGTAGTGACATCTAATAGTCCTCTACCAAATGTGTTCAAATTTTATCCCTGGGATCAAATTTGACCCTGCCCCGGGGGTCACAAAATTGAACATATGCTTAAATAAGGCCTATTTTGTGAAAACTTCAAACAAAATTTGTCCATAACCATCCGGCCTAGGGCTTTCAAATTTGGTATGTAGTGACATCTAATAGTCCTCTACCAAATTTGTTCAAATTTTATCCCTGGGGTCAAATTTGACCCTGCCCCGGGGGTCACAAAATTGAACAAATGATTATATAATGCCTTTTTTGTGAAAACTTTAAAAACATTCTTGTCCTTAACCATTAGGCCTTAGGGCTACACCATTTGGTATGTAGTGACATTGTATAGTCCTCTACTTAATTTGTTCAAATTATGCCCCAGGGGTCAAATTTGACTCTGCCCTGGGGGCCACAAAATCGATTATATGCTTATATAGTGCCTATTTTGTGAAATCTTTTAAAATCTTTCTGTCCTTAACCATAAGGCATAGGGCTACTAAATTTGGCATGTAGTGACATCTAATAGTTCTCTACCAAGTTTGTTTCAAATTATGCCTCTTGGGTCAAATTTTACCCTGCCCGGGGGGTCACAAAACTGAACATACGCTTATATGGGGCCTATTTTGTGAAAACTTTAAACATTTTCTTGTCCATAACCATTGGGCCTAGGGATACCAAATTTGGTATGTAGTGACATCTAATAAACCTCTACCAAATTTGTTCAAATAATGCCTCTGGGGTCAACTTTGACCCTGCCCCGGGGGGTCACAAAATTGAATAAACGCTTATAAAGCGCCTTTTTTTGTGAAATCTTTAAAAATCTTCTTGTCGAAAACCATTCGGACTATGGCTACCAAATTTGGTATGCAGTAACATCTTATAGTCCTCTACCAAGTTTGTTCAAATTATGCCCTTTCTGTCAAATTTGTCCCTGACCCGCAGGTCACAAAATTGAACATTATATACGCTTACATATTGCTTACTTTGTGAAAACTTTAAAAATATTCTTGTCCTTAACTCAAGGACCTAGGGCTACCACATGTTGTATGTAGTGAGATATAGTAGTTCTCTACAAAGTTTGCTATAATTATACCCATGGGGTTAAATTTGACCCAACCCAGGGGGTCACAAAAGTATACATGTGCTTAAATAGGGCCTATTTTTAAGTATTTGCACATGCCGATAATATTTGTTTCAGCCTTTTTTCAGCAGTGGAGCGATACAGGGCCATCATGGCCCTCTTGTTGACCAAGTATTTGTATTCTCCTCCCACATATTAAATAATCTCTTTGACAAACAAATTATCTGCTGCATTTTCAACCAGGGTATATATTTAAAGTAAGTAAATATTCTTAACTATAGGTAAATCTAAAATCTTCCTATATTCCTCCGTGTCAAGTTATGCTGCATAAAAAACAAACTTGAAGGTTCTGGCCTCATTCCCTCAGTGGTAAAAATATGCCTTTGTAACTTAAATGCAGACATTGCTTTGTTTTACATTTAGGTAAATTGGTAAAATTGGTTGGAAACCTGAGTTCATGGCATTGCAATGTTTCTTGTTATAGTATGAAATCATGTGGGTATTCTGTCCAAGGGAGAACATGCCTGCACCACTGGTCGACCTTCATGAAGGCGATGTTCAACACTTGCCTGCCACCAACTTGGAAGTGTATGGAAGGGTGAACAAGGTTTCTAAAGGAAGGAAGCCTGTAGCCAGTTTCAAGAAGCCTAGACTGGACCCTCAAGATGGTACAGAAAGGTCTATGGGCAAGGTAAGATCATGTTATAATTTTTTTTCCATGATTTGGGGTGTGCGCTGTGAAAAGGGGCTTTATGTTTGTGTGTGAAGTGTCGTCCCAGATTAGAATGTGCAGTATTATTTTCTTTGAAAGTAAGTCTCTTCTGAGCAGAAATTCAGTTAAGGCGCAAAGTGTCGTATCTGATTTGCCTGTGCGGACTGCACAGGCTTATCTGGGATGACATTTTACGCACATGCACTCACCCTATTTACACAGAACACGGCTCATCTATTGTTCTTTCACCGGAGGGTACTTATGGTTTACGCTCTGTGCATCTGTCTGTGAGTCTGTCTGTCTGTCACACTTTTCGGGATCCTGCTATAACGTTAAAAGTTCTTCATATTTTTTCATGAAACTTGAAACATGGATAGATGGCAATATGGACATTATTCACGTCATTTCATTGTGTTCCTACTCAAAAATTTAAGTTGCTATAGCAACAAATAAAACAAAAATAATCTGACAATGGTGAAATTTCTGACAATGGTGGAGCCGATAGGGGACATATATTGCTTGGCAATAGTCTTGTTGATTGATGATTAATAAATTCTTAATTGTTGACTATGGAAGGCTGTTAAAAATGTGACAATTTCTGTCAAAGCTTGCTGCGTAATGTAGATTTCTCTGTAACGCAATTATGTTCTTAACTCTAAAATATATATTGTATTAGAGATTTCAATTATCTCTTAAGATTTGCTTTTAGTTTATATTGTGAGTTTGATTTCACACAAACCAACATTCAGCTATTTCAAACTCATACCCTGTATGTTGAACAGACATAACTAGCCAGTTTGAGCCTTTTTATGCCCCCCCCCCCCTTGAAGAAGAGGGGTATATTGTTTTGCTGTATGTATGTCGGTCTGTCGGTCAATCAATAACTTGTGAACAGATTGACCAATTGGCTTGATAGTTCCCATGCGCATTAGTAGATGAAGCCTTTGACATTGAGGTAAATAGGTCAAAGGTCAAGATCACTGTCACACTAAGAGTGAACAGTGTTTGTGATCAATAACTTTTGAACGGATTGACCAATGGCCTTGATACTTCCCATGTGTATTTGCCTTTGCCAGTAGATATCTCTTATTGAAATTGGGGTCATTAGGTTAAAGGTCAAGTTCACTGTCACACTAAGAGTGAAAATCGTTTCTGATCAATAACTTGTAAACAGAGTGACCGCTTAGCTTGATACTTCCCATGTGCATTGGCGTTGGATAGTAGATGGCCCCTAGTGAAATTGTGGTCACTAGGTCAAAGGTCACTGTCACAGTAAGTGTGAAATCATTTCAGATCAATAACTTGTCAACTGATTCAACAAATAGCTTGATACTTCCCATGTGCATTGGCCTTGGACTGTATATGACCCCTAAGGAAATTGGGGTCATTAGTTCAAAGCCCTTTTTTTTTTGGGGGGGGGGGGGGGGTAAGTCCGCAGAACTCTTGTTATTACTTACATTCAAGGGATACATTTATCAAAACTATTTAAATGTATTAGTTTGGCATGTAAATATTATAATAAAAATACCTCTATGTTAATATTTTAGTTTGCATTGGTTATTTATTGGTGTATTTGTAAACTTCAACATTTATTGCTTGATATATTTCTTCTATTTCTTTCATAGGCTCCCAATACTAGCTGTAAACTGACTGATTTGGTAGTGACTCTCAGTCAATCAGCAAAAGTCATAGATGATAAACCAGCAGTGTTGGACCAAGCAGGGGATCAACATGCAGGAATGGAAGCAGATGAAAGTGGTATGTCAACTGGAGATACTTCGAGTGTAACTGATGAGGGAGAAGTACATCGACCTGTTATAGATGATGCTTTAGCTGCTAGAGATTGGAGTATGGGTGACCCACCTGATGATCAACAGAAAAATAAGTTGCCTTGATTTGAAGAACTGTTGTCGGATATGGACAGTTCCAGTTTGATCATATAAAGCGGTAGTGCATAATATCCGAAGACCTGGGCTTATAGAAATATATACTGTTAAATCATCATTATTCGTGGAACTTTTTTTGTTTTCATGGGTTAGCCAATCCACACATATAACACAAACACGTCGGATAATAACCTATGCTCATAACTATTTGTTTCCATAATCACAAATACTGGAGTTAATGTCCGCAAAAGTCTTCTCTTTTTTGCAAAAAAACCCACAAAATGTCATGCTTATGAATATAAATTATTTAACAGTTACTGCCTTATAGAGATTGACAATGTTTTGTCATTTAGAAATTTTGCTTCGTAATATTAATTGTATTCTAAGCTCAGAGATCTTAACTATCTTTAAAGATTTTCTGATGTCATACTATTAATCTTTATTGTGAGTTTGATTTTACAAAACACATCCGATTATTTCAAACTCATACTCACTTGTTTGAACATGCATTAATGGATTTATCTTCTGAAATACTAACATGCAAGGAACAACATTCCAATTAATTTTTTTTCCAGCAGTGTTGGACCAAGCAGGGGATCAACATGCAGGAATGGAAGCAGATGAAAGTGGTATGTCAACTGGAGATACTTCGGGTGTTACTGATGAGGGAGAAGTACATCAACCTGTTACAGATGATGCTTTAGCTGCTAGAGATGGGAGTATGGGGGACCCACCTGATGATCAACAGAAAAATAAGTTGCCTTGTTTTGAAGAACTGTTGTCGGATATGTTCCAGTTCGATCATATAATGAGGTAGTGCATCAGTTCCGAAGACCTGGGCTTATAGAAATATATACTGTTAAATCATCATTATTCATGGAACTTTCTTTGTTTTCATGGGTTGTCTAATCCACAAATTTAACACACAAACGTCAAAAAAATAACCAATGCTCATTATTATTTTTTTGCCATGATTACAAATCCAGGATATAATGTCTACAAAAAAGTCTTTTTTTTTAAAAACAACACAATGTCATGCTAACGAATTTAAATAATTTTACAGTATGAACAAAGTTTAGGGTATGCCTCTACTTAAAATGGATGAGATCAAAGTATGAACCTCTAAGCATGCAAGCATTCTTTATCCTACTGTCTTCGATATTTTATCAACATGTAATTTCTGTTTTGGCATATAAATGCATCAAATTTTGTCTGGAAATTTTTTTTCACCTTTTCTAAAATAGTTCTTAGTTAAATGATCTGCAAGTGATGTTTCTGCAATGCAACATTTTAATGCCTCCCTTTGAAGAAGAGGGGTTATCTTGTTTTGCTGGATGTCGGTCGGTCTGTCGGTGGACCAGTTTGTTTCCGATCAAAAACTCTTCAACGAATTGACCGATTGGCTTGATACTTTACATGTGCATTGGCCTTGGAAAAGAGATTACCCCTTTTGAAATTGGGGTCACAAGGTCAAAGGTCAAGGTCACTGTCACAATAAGTGTTCAAAGCGTTTCCGAACGATAACTTATTAACTTATTGACCGATTGGCTTGATACTTCACCCCTGCATTTGCATTGGACAGTAGATGACCCTATTGAAATTTGTGTCACTAGGTCAAAGGTCAAGGTCACTGTAACAATAAGTGTGATAATCGAATTGACAGATTGGCTTAATACTTCACGTGTGCATTGGCCTTGGACAGTAGATGACCTCTATTGACATTGGGATCACTAGGTCAAAGGTCAATGTCACTGTCTCAATAAGTGTGAAAATCGATTTTGATTAATAACTCGTCAACAAATTGACCGATTGGCATGATACTTCCCATGTGCAGTAGACTTGGACAGTAGATGACCCCGATTTAAATTGGGGTGACTAGGTCATAGGTCATGTTCACTGTCACAATAAGTGGGAAAATTGTTTTTACGATCAATAACTTGAAAAATTGAATAATTGGCTTGATATTTCACATGTGCATTATGGACAGTAGATAACCCCTATTGACATTGGGGTCACTAGTCTAAAGCCCTGCTTGGGAACATATATCTCCGACTGCGCAATTCTTGTTATTTGAAGTTAGGTATTCCAATGTAATTACCCGGTATACATACTTGTCAGTAATTACAGGGTACATTTCTATGGCTATTGGTGCAACGAAATGTTATCATTTGTTTAAATATTTTATTATACCCTCACAAACCAAGTTTAGATGGGTATATAGGAGTGAACTTGTCTGTTGGTCGGTCGGTCTGTCTGTCTGTCTCTCGGTCCGTATTAAGTGTCTGCTCTCTAATTCAAGTTGTTTTCATCCGATGTTCACCAGACTTGGTCAGAAGTTGTATCTAGATGATGTGTAGGTCAAGTTCGAACATGGACCATGCCGGGTCAAAAACTAGGTCACGGGATCACTTAATGCATTTTAAACATTGAGCATGGTGTCCGCTGTTTTTTGTGAAGACAACATGCAAAATAGTCTGTGTTAATGCGGCTAGTGGGGTTATTTCTCACGTCTGTGACAAAGCTCTAGTTTGAATTGTAATGAAATATGTTTAATTCTGTTACATGTTTTTTACTATTTGATTACCCGGATCAATATTATAAAATATTACTTTGTTGTTATTATCAGTAGGAAAAAGTTTTAATGACTGTTTGCACTGCGTTTCTTTAAATTCCAGTTATATATTATGCTTTTCTTCTCAAAAGTCTTCTTTTTTCATAACTTTGCAGTGTGTATAGCAGCGTTTAATTTTCATGTCTTAAATTGAGTCAATCAGTTGAATTTTGTGGTGTTTATTAAATGTGGTTTTATTAGCTCGGCTGTTTTCGGAGAAAACCCGAGGTCTTGTCATAGCCAGCTCGTCGTGTCGTCCGCCATCCACGTCGTGCTAAAACCTTGACATTTTGTTAACCTTTTGAACATTGATTCTAAAATGAAAGTTTTTCCACCTACAACATTAAAACTTCATATGTAGCTGCACCTTGATGAGTTCTACACGCCACACCTATTTTTGGGTCACTAGGTCAAAGGTCAAGGTCACTGACCTCTAAAAAATAACTTTGACAACCTTTCATTTATTCAAAACTGCACCTGCAGCCGAGTGTTGGCACCCGTTATGCGGTGCTCTTGTTAAGTTTTTGTTTTGGCAAGGTGCATGAATTATGTAGTTTTCCAATTACTTTCAATGACGTTCCACAAATTGTTCAAGGGTTATTATATTTAATTGTTGTTAAACAGTTATTATTTATATGCCCCCTTTTCGAAGAAAAGGTGGCATATAGTGATCGGACTGTCCGTCTGTCCGTCTGTCTGTCTTTTCGTCACACTTTGCGTTTAGGTTTCAAAAAATGCTCATAACTTCTATGTCCCTTGAGATATAACTTTCATATTTGGTATGCATGTGTATATGGACAAGGCTTTTCCATACACACAAATATTTTTACCCCTGTGACCTTGACCTTGAACTTAGGGTCCGCGTTTAGGTTTCAAAATATGCGTTTAGGTTTCGAAAAACGCTCATAACTTCTATGTCCCTTGTGATATAACCTTCATATTTGGTATTCATGTGTATATGGACAAGGCCTTTCCATATGTCCAAAATACTTTACCCCTGTGACCTTGACCTTGAACTTAGGGTCCGCGTTTAGGTTTCGTAATCTGCGTTTAGGTTTCGAAAAATGCTCTCAACTTCTAGGTCCCTTGACATATAACCTTCATATTTGTTATGCATGTCTAATGGACAAGGCCTTTCCATACGCACGCAAATTTTTACCCCTGTGACCTTGACCTTGAACTTAGGGTCCGCGTTTAGGTTTCGAAATCTGCATTTAGGTTTCGAAAAATGCTCATAACTTGTATGTCCCTTGAGATAATCTTCATATTTTTTATGCATGTGTATATGGACAAGGCCTTTCTATACGCACACACATTTTGACCTTGTGAACTTGACCTTGAACTTAGGGTCCGCGTTTAGGTTTCGAAATCTGTGTTTAGGTTTCGACAAAAACTCATAACTTCTATCAAGCGTTTATAGGGGGCATAAGTCATCCTATGGTGACAGCTCTTGTTTATTGTTATGTTTGATACTCGATGTAAGCAAACATTGAATTTTATTATTGTTTTATTATACATTTTCGCAACATCATTTAGTTGGACGTATTAAAACTGTTTTGATTCCTTGCCATTAGAATACAATGCATTCGTTGGTTTTGGAAATGTTAAATACACTGCAATCTGAATAATAATAAAAGCATAACCCATATGGAAATATGTGTCTTTATAATGCAATATAATCGCAATAAACAGGAGTGATTATAATGTTACACTGATATACTAGTTGTTATGCCCCTTTCCAAGAAAAGGGGGCATATAGTGATCGGACTGTCCGTCTGTCTGTCCGTCTGTCCGTCTGTCTGTCCGTCTGTCTGTCTGTCCGTCTTTCCGTCACACTTTGCGTTTAGGTTTCGAAAAAATCCCTTGAGATATAACCTTTATATTTGGTATGCATGTGTATATGAACAAGGCCTTTCCATACGCACAAACATTTTTACCCCTGTGACCTAGACCTTGAACTTAGGGTCCGCGTTTAGGTTTCGTAATCTGCGTTTAGGTTTCGAAAAATGCTCATAACTTGTATGTCCCTTGAGATATAACCTTCATATTTTGTATGCCTGTGTATATGGACAAGGCCTTTCCAAATGCACAAAAATATTGACTCCTGTGACCTTGACCTTTAAGATAGGGTCCGCGTTTATGTTTGGAAATCTGCGTTTCGGTTTTGAAAAATGCTCATAACTTCTAGGTCCCTTGAGATATAACCTTCATAGTTGGTATTCATGTGTATATGGACAAGGCCTTTCCATACGCACGCAAATTTTGACCCATGTGACCTTGACCTTGAACTTAGGGTCCGCGTTTAGGTTTCGAAATCTGCGTTTAGATTTCGAAAAAAGCTCATAACTTCTATCAAGCGTTTATAGGGGGCATAAGTCATCCTATGGTGACAGCTCTTGTTTGTATACACATTGTGATTGTTACTTTAAGTTGTTATTCTAGCTTTTGTATACACATTTTGATTTGAACTTAAAGTTGGAAATCTAGCATTTGTGTATACACATGGTTATTGTGACTTTTAATTTGTTATTCTAGCTTTTTGTAAACGCCTTTTGGGTTCGGACTTTAATTTGTTATTCTAGCATTTTGTAAATGCCTTTTGGGTTCGGACTTTAATTTGTTATTCTAGCTTTTTGTACAATGTATACTTAATGTTATTGAGATTAAGACATGCATTAATTGATGCTGGGATATTTTTTATAATGGCCATTGTAGTATGTTTGTATGTATAAACATTGTGGTTGGGATCTTATTTCATCAAGAATGATTGGGTAAGAACACTGAGTATTTGTTGATAAAAACATTTATTTTTCGGACACTACAAGAACAACATGAACACATTTGTGCTAACACTTATACATTGATTAGAAATGATTTATAAACACTGATTCAGAATGTGTGTATGAATTTATATTTATAAATGAATTGTATGACACGCTTTGCCTACAGAAGGAAGATATGTATGAACATTGAGATGGGCAATGTATGAATGGGGACTGAAGAGAAATATATGTATGGTTGCTGCAATTGGGAATTTATCATACAATGTACAAAAAAGTGTCCATTTATGATTGGGATGAATGCACGAATGCTGATTGGAAGTGTTTATATTTTAATGTTTAACCATTTAATTATAACTTGAATTTAATACACAATTGTTAATAATTTGCAGGCAAGCATATTTTTATTGGAACGAAATTGCATTTTTAAGCTGCTTATTGACTGTAAACCCTCTATTTTAATGCTGTTGCAGTTTACTAAATATTTCAGATTTCCTTATTCACTGTTTACCAGGTATTATAGTGCTGATGTTTTTAACTGTTTACCAACTATTCTATACATTTAGCAGTCTATTGTCTGGTAACTAAGTACTGTTATTGTAAATATTGTCATTGGAGGTTAATTTAACTGATAGCAACCTGAATAATGTATATTTTATAGTCTACTGGTTTATTGATTTTGTAATTTACACAAAGTTAATATCATGTTACAAGTATTGTAATAATATATGTTTAATTTTATGCTTTGTTTACTTTATTGAAGACCTTATATTCAAATAGTTTTAAATGAGCTTTTAATTTGATTCTTTTGGAAAAAAATAACTTAAAAATAATTGTGATGTATCAAGTTTAAAATATTGCTTCAGAAATTTCATGCGGAAATTATAGCAATACCATTTTGATAAGGAATTTGCAACCATTTACATGTAAATTGTTAATGTAGTCTTTGTGTGTAATAAAATGTCTTTGGAATGTCCACTCTTAAGTTTTACATTGGATTTGTAAGGCCTTTAAAGCCAGTTTGTCCTTACTTCCGTCACCTTTTTTAGCTCACCTGATTGCTCAGGTGAGCTTTTGTGACCGGTCTTTGTCCGTCGTACGTCCGTCCGTCCGATGACATTTGTTCGTAAAAACTAGAGGCCACATTTATTGTCCGATCTTCATGAAATTTTGTCAAAAGCTTCGTCCCAATAAAATCTCGGTCGAGAACGATACTGGTTCGTGCCGTCTCAAAAACGAGGTCACTAGGTCAAAAAAAAGAAAAAAATTGTTAACACTGTAGAAGTCACATTTCATGCCCAATCTTCATGTAACTTTGTCAAAATGTTTGTCTTAATGATATGTTGGTTGAGTTCAAAAGTGGTTCCGGTCCGTTGAAAAACATGGCCGCCAGAAGCGGGGCAGTTTTTCTAATTTGGCTATAGAGAAACCTTGTAAACACTCTGGAAGTCACAATTTGTGCCCAATCATCATGAAAGTTGGTCAAAACATTGGTTTTATTGATTTCTCGGACGAGTTCGAAAATGGTCTAGATCGGTGAAAAAAACATGGCCGCCAGTGGGCGGGGCATTTTTCTCAATATGTATATAGTGAAAACATGTCAACACTCTAGAAGTCATATTTTTGGCCCAATTTTCATGAAATTTTGTCAGAACTTTTGTTTCCTAGATACGTGAGCACAGTTTGAAAATGGTTCCGGTCCGTTGAAAAACAAGGTTGCCAGGGGGACGGCGCAGTTTTCTCTATATTTATATAGTAAAAAGGCTTGTAAACAATCATGAATTAAGGTCATGTAACATGCGAGACAACTCTTCTAAATATTGCATTTAAGTTTACAGTAGTTACTCCCCTTTGATTATTAATGTTTTCATAATAATACAGTGTAGATTTGTGCATCATTTATGTGTTATGTGTTGATTCTTAGTCGGGGTTGGATGTTTTTTTAGCTCACCTGATTGCTCACGGGAGCTTTTGTGACCGGTGTTTGTCAGTCGTCCGTCCGTCCGTCGTCCGTCCGTCCACATTGTTGTTCGTAAACACTCTAGAGGCCACATTTATTGTCCGATCTTCATGAAGCTTGTAAACATGTAAACACTGTAGAAGTCACATTTAATGCACAATCTTCATGTAACTTTGTCTAAATGTCTGTCTTAATGATATGTTGGTTGAGTTCAAAAGTGGTTCCGGTCTGTAGAGAAACATGGCCGCCAGTGGGCGGGGCAGTTTTCCTTACATGGCAATAGAGAAACCTTGTGAACACTCTAGAAGTTACAATTTTGGCCCAATCATCATGAAAGTTAATCAAAACATTGGTTTTATTGATATGTCGGACGAGTTCGAAAATAGTCCAGATCAGTGAAAAAACATGGCCGCCAGTGGGCGGGTCATTTTTATCTATATGTATATAGTGAAAACATGTGAACACTCTAGAAGTCACATGTTGTGCCCAATTTTCATGAACTGTGGTAAGAACATTTGTTTCTTTAATACGAGAGTTGAGTTGGAAATGGTTCCGGTGAGTTGAATAACATGTCTGCCGAGGGTGGGGCAGTTTTCTTATATTTATATAGTAAAAGAAAGCTTGTGAACACTCTAGAAGTCACATTTTTTTGCCCAATCACCATGAAACTTGGTCAAAAGATTGGGTTCATATATATCACAGATGAGTTTGCAAATGGTCCCGATTGGGTAAATAAACATGGCTGCCAGGGGGGTGGGGAAGTTTTCCTTATGTGACTATATAGAGAGAAACCTTGTGATCGAACGCTATGGAAGTCACATATTTTGCCTAATCATCGTGAAACTTAGTCAATACATTGGTTTTATTGATTTCTTGGACAAGTTGGAAAATGGCTCAGATCAGTGAAACACACTTTTTAGCTCACCTGATTACTCAGGTGAGGTTTTAGGATTGGTCTTTGTCCGCTGTCCGTCCATCCACATTTGGTTTGTAAACACTCTAGCATTCACATTTCTCAAGCATTCTTTATCAAAGTTGCTGAAAGATCTCAGTCAAGTTTGATGATAGGTCACCATTTTAAATCTTACAAAAACAAAAACACTCCTTACGCCAGAGTTTTGGTTCAATAATAAAGAAACTTGACCAGGATGTTTGTCTGGTCAATATCTAGGTCAAGTTTCACATTAGGTAAAGATTGAATGAACCGACTCTTCTCAGGTGAGCGAACTAGGGCCATCTTGGCCCTCTTGTTTGTTACAGTTTCTCATAGCGCCTTCAATATTTTACCGATCTCTTACATATTAGGCATGTAGGTACCTGGCATGGACCTCTACTTTTGATGAGGTTTGAGATCACTGGGGTCAAGGTCACCGAGGCTAATAATAGATTTTTTCCGTCACACTTTTCGTACAGTTTCTCATAGCGCCTTCAATATTTTACCTATCTCTTACATATTTGGCATGTAAGTACCTTGCATGGACCTCTACCTTTTTATGAGGTTTGAGTTCACTGGGGTCAAGGTGGACGAGGCTAATAATAGATTTTCTCAAGGTCACACTTTTTTCCCCACACAATTAACAAATTTATTGACAAAGCATCATTGGGGAACATCCATCACTTTCACTGATATTCTTGTTTTTAACTTTTTTTTCTTTCTTAAATTTCATTCTTGTTTTATACGTGAGCTCTTTAGTCCTGTTGTTTACATTTATAAATTTTAAGTATTTAATCACAAACTTCAAAACATGAAATCTGCAAAAAATTACATGTAAGTTATTAATGATTAAGGTCGAGTTTGATACTGTATGGTATTTTGTTTGTGATTGAATATTTTGTTTATGCCCCCGGTAGGGTGGCATATAGCCGTTGAACTGTCCGTCAGTATATCAGTATGTCCGTCTGTCCGTCCGTCCGAAAAAATCATTTTAACGTTGGCCATAACTTTTGCAGTATTGAAGATAGCAACTTGATTTTTGGCATGCGTGTGTATCTCATGAAGCTGCACATTTAATTTTTGAGTGGTGGAAGTTCAAGGTCAAGGTCATCCTTCAAGGTCAAAGGTCAAAGAAACAAAACAATTTTTTAAGCGGCGCCATAGGAGAAGCTGCACATATTGAGTGGTGTAATTTCAAGGTCAAGGTCATCCTTCAAAGTCAATGGTCAAAAATAAAATAAAAAAAAATATTTTTTTTCAAAGCGGCGCAATAGGGGGCATTGTGTTTCTGACGAACACATCTCTTGTTGTATTAATGTATTTTGGTTAGATGTTGTGATACCAGTTAAGATTGTAAACAATTTCTAATGTTTATGCATATTTCTAACAATCTATGTACCGGTATTTGGGTTTTGCCTAATTGCTGTATTTTATGAAATTTGATGTAGACGGTAGGGATATTTAAAAAAGAAAAAAAATCTTTGTTAAAAGTTCGGTGACCCCCTTTTTTATTTGTGTTTATGATGACAATACGTAGATGAGCATATTTGAGCAGTTTCGAAGAATTCTATTTGACATAAAAAATTCCATTTATGTGGTTACAACAGTAAAAAAATGACGTTTCTTGGGGTGACATAAAAAACTAAAAAATACATTTCTTAAAATTTAACTTGTGTACTCTATTTTATGGGTAGTGTGTGGTTTAATTAAATGGTATTTGATGTATCTTAGCTTATATAATATCTACATGTTGCCAATTTCATAGGTTATTAATTATTACGCAGTTAGAGAGTTTTTAGTTTTATTGAAAAAGTATATGCTATATAATGGTGAATAAAATCAAAACAAGGCCGGTGACCATATGTTTTTATTTATTTTTTGTATAGTATTTGTATATATATTGTACATATAAATTTTGAACAAAATCTATTAGATGGAAAAAAATCAGCAAAACTGCAGCAACACCTCTTAACATTTAAACACTTTCATTTTCAGATTATAGATTATTAATCAAAGTCATTACGATTAATGATTATTAGCTTACGTCCTCCTTTATCAAATAATAAATACAAAAATCTGAACCAGAAGTATACTTATATTCACCATTGTAGGCTAGAAGCTAGGCACCATGTGTAAAGATAACAAAAATAAAGTTAACTATTAATACGGAATTCGAATTGTAGCAAATTACACTTAGAGTACCAATTTTTTATGTATACCTCCGATGCTTTTTAGCTCGACTATTATATATGAAATATATATAGTGGAGCTATCCTACTCACCCCGGCGTCGGCGTTCCGTTCCGTTCCGTGCCGTGCCGTTAGCGTGCAAATGTTAAAGTTTTCGTACTACCCCAATTATTGTCATTGTCCCTTGACATATTGCTTTCATATTTTGCATACTTGTTTACCAACATGACCCCAACCTATAAACAAGAGCAGACAACTCTATCAAGCATTTTGTCATAATTATGGCCAATTTTCCACTTAGAATATGCAGCAAATGTTAAAGTGTTCGTACTACCCCATTTATTTTCATTGTCCCTTGACATATTGCTTTCATATTTTGCATACTTGTTAACCAACATCACCCCAACCTATAAACAAGAGCAGACAACTCTATCAAGCAAGTTGTTATAATTATTGCCCCTTTTATACTTAGAATATGCATATTATTGATAAATCTATGTTAAAGTTTGCGTATGACCCCAAATATTTCCTATATCCTTTGACAGATTGCTTTTATATGTTACATACTTGTTTACCAACATGACCCCAACCTATAAACAAGAGCAGACCACTGTATCAAGCATTTTGACATAATTATGGCATTTTTACACTTAGATAATTGAACATTTTGCTTAAATTGCCATAACTTCTGTATTTATTATCACATTTTATTATTACTTTGACAAAACAACACTTACCTGAATACCACAATGGATTCCACCCAAACAATACCCTACGCCCCTACCCAGATTCCCTTTCCCACAACCTCCCCCCCAACAATTTTTATTTTTATTTTTTTTAAACATCATCTTAAAAAATTACCACACCCCACATTATACCCTCCTCTCACCCCCACCCCCCTATCCCCCCTACCCGCCATTTTTTTTAACATCATCTAATAAATTACCAAACCCCACATTATACCACCCTCTCACCCCCCTACCCCCCCTACCCCCCCCCCCCAATTTTTTTTTTCCTTTTTTTATTTTTGAAAGATCGTCTAATAAATTATTGAATATGAACAATTTCCCCATGATGACTTACGTTATACTGTCAAGCACTAGAATAGTCGAGCGCGCTGTCCTCTGACAGCTCTTGTTAAACGCCCGTTTTGAAAAACGGGACGTATTAAAGTTTCACCCTTGGCGCTTGTTGGGCTTTCGGCGGCGGCGTCCATAGCAGTGTCCGCTCTCTAATTCAAATAGTTTTCATCCGATCTTCTACAAACTTGGTCAGAAGTTGTATCTACACAATATTTGGTGAAGTTCGAATATGGGTCATGGCGGGTCAAAAATTAGGTCACGGGGTCACTTAGTGCATTTCAAGGATTAAGCATGGTGTCCGCTCTCTAATTGAATTAGTTTTCATCCGATCTTCACCAAATCTGGTCTAAAGTTGTGTCTAAATGATATCTAGATCAATTTGAAATATGGGTCATGCCGCGTCAAAAACTAGGTCATAAGGTCACTTAGTGCATTTCAAGCATTTCGCATGGTGTCCGTTCTTTAATTGAAGTAATTTTCATCTGATCTTGACCAAATTTGGTCAGAAGTTGCATCTAGACAATATCTAGGTCATTTTCGAATATGGGTCATGCCGGGTCAAAAACTAGGTCACGGGGTCACTAAGTGCATTTCAAGGATTTAGCATGGTGTGCTCTCTCTAATTGAAGTACTTTTCATCCGATCTTCTCTAAAGTTGGTCAGAAGTTGTGTCTAAATGATGTCTAGATCAAGTTCAAATAAGATTTATGCCGGATCAAAAACTAGGTCACGAAGTCACTTAGTGCATTTCAAGCATTTAGCATGGTATCCGCTCTCTAATTGAAGTAGTTTTCATCCGATCTTCACCAAATTTGGTCAGAAGCTGTATCTAGACAATATCTAGGTCAAGTTCGAATATGGGTCATGCCGGGTCAAAAACTAGGTCACGGAGTCACTTAGTGCATTTCAAGGATTTAGCATAGTGTCCGCTGTTTAATTAAGGTAGTTTTCATCCGATCTTCACCAACTTTGGCCAGAAGTTGTGTGTAAATGATATCTAGGTCAAGTTCAAATATTTGTCATGCCGGGTCAAAAACTAGATCACTACGTCACTTAGTGCGTTTCAAGCATTTAGCATGGTGTCCAAAACCTTCAAACGGGCGTATCTTGTGACAGTTTGGCACTCTTTTTATAAACTGCAACATCAAATTATGTTATTTTATAATCGATGCAATTGAGTATGTTAACGTTATTTATCATCAGGGAATGTTGTAATAATGTAGTTAAAAGAAAATGCATTACATGCGTAATATATCTAATTAGCTTTGAAATGCGTGTATTGTGTTATATATATGGTATGTGCATGTACTTAACAATTAAGTGAGTAATAGTGTTTCGATATGCTATGCATGTACATTAGTATATGATGCAAGTGTATTGATTTACTATCAGAAAATAAAACGCTACAAGACAAACCAATCATCGACTTCACTAAAGACAGAGAGGGTAATCACGTGATAGTCAAGATGGCGACGTCCATGTCGAGACAGGTATATTTCGCCGTTTTATACCCTTTATTACTTTCATTTATATTTTAAATGACGCTCACTTTCCAACCATATCAGTAAAAAGGTACTTAGCGTTTATTTCGTATTTAAATTCGCTTTATATCTCGACTTTACTCCCCGCAAATTTTCTTAGTGGAGCCCGAATTAGGTCATCCCGCTAAGAACTTTCGCACCGAGTGAAGTCGAGATATAGAGCGAATATTAATATGAAATAAACGCTAGTAACTTTCTTGCTAATATGGCTGGAAAGTGAGCGGAATTGAAAAAAATAATACAAGTAGTAAAGGGTATCAAACGGCGAAAAATACCTGCCTCGGCATGGACGTCGCCATCTTGTGTGTCACGTGATTACCCCCTCTGAGCCCAATATGACGTTGTTTTCGAAGAATCGTTCAATTATAATTCTGTCTTTTAGTGCACTCATGCATAGGCCATATACCTCTTGTGGCACTGCAGTATCAAGTTTCAAAATATACATAATTTACAGAATATTTATTACTTTAGCTCGAGAGAATTGCGCTTGTTCAATATAATTCAAAGACTATTTAAGAACTTTACTGTCGAATTTCATTATAAAGACAATTCAGTATATCGCCTGTTCAGCGCAAAACTGTTCTAACTCCATTTTTTTTACAAAAATGACATTTTCATATTTTTGTAACTGGTTTTAATAAATACACATTATTCAAAATGAATTTCAACAAAATTCTTAAAATTGGGGCCAAAAAGAGCCAGTTGGCATTTTGCTCTAACTCAATTTAGCTGTAATGATCAGTGCAATACTGTTCTAACTTGAGTTGGAACAGTGTTGCACATAAGAAAATGACCAGAATCACTTACATTTTCAGTGCAATACTGTCGTAGATTTAATTTTCACAGTATACTTTGTTTGAATAATGACATCATACTAAAACTAGGGTGTCACTTTTGTTATATACATGCATTTGTATTAGACATTTATATCCATAGCAATTGTTAACACTTTCAATGTGTTTTTTAAACCTTTACCGTAATTACTCTATGTTTTCCGACACTCTTAAGTTTTCGAAACCCCCTTTTTTAGCAAAAATAATTATTTTTCATGACTCTTAATTTTCGGACACACAATTTTTCTTCCATTATTTATGTATCTAAGTTTTCGGACAGAATATTTTACAGCGCTATTTTACCAACATTCGGTCCTGTTTTCGATATCTTATGACACTTCGATCATGGGGTTTTACAACCAGATTAACATCATTAAACATGGAAGGTGCATGCCTGAGGGCAACGGACCATTACATTGCGTTATTGGGTAAATAACCTGGTAAACCGGTATTAAACAATGGTTTCGTCCGATAGCATAAGCGATTTGACACTTACCAGGGGCAGTACCAATTAACAGTTCAATTATCTACCGCAATGGTCTCACCCCTTCTAAGTAAAATAACTGTGACAAATACTAAACGCTTCAAAGTGTGATGCACCCTACATGTGTATTGCAAGTTTTATGAACAATGGAAGGTGTTAGAAAGCAACTATCTGAAATGAACAAACAAAGAATACATAGTTTGCTTTTTTATTTTAATGCTGACGTTTTTGACGATGTTTTCTTTGATGTTCAGGTACACGCACCAAAGAAAAACAGAAAAGAGAAGAAAATATACGGGGAACATTTTTGATTAGGCAAAAGAAGTCCACTACCGTCGCCACAAAAAATGGGGTTGGTAGGTCATTTTCATAAATAATCTTACGATTCTCAATTAACCATTTTTTTGGTTAATTTTAGTTAAAATCAAGTTAATTGTTATTACATACTTAATCATTTTTTTAAGTAAATATAGCGATTAAAATCTAACACTCAAAAGAAATAACCCATGCAAGAAAAGGATTGGCACCAAATAAAAGGGTCGGTCGAGTTTGTGGAAACCAACAACTATTGTTTACGCTCGTCTTTAGTCGTGTGTGTAATGTGCTTATTATTTTGTCGATTTAGTGACTAGCCATAGTCAAGGCCATTTGTTGCGTTGTAATCTGTTGGGAAAGCTGAAGTTCAAAAAGTAATAATACCTCGATTTTTTTCGACGCTTTGTCATTTTATACTGACTGAATTTAACGCTGCAAGTTTCAAACACATGAACAGATGGTAATACCGCAATACAAAGAATGACATTTTAGTCGCATTGATTGAGACCAACTGTATGAATAACGAAGAACATACACATAATTTAAAAAACAGCATGCGACAAAATTATTTTTTAAAAAACGCATGGGTAAAACTATCAAGTCATTAAAACAAATTGTTGTGTAAATAAAGTAATAAAGAAGGTTATGCACCAGGGAAACATGCTTACGATGAGGTTATCCAACACCGCTCAATACATTGACCGTACGGTAGCGTGATCGTGTGCTGAAATTGTGAACAATAGTAACACACTTGGAATCTTCTAACCTTTGTTTAATCATAAGTATCATAAATCAAAATAACCGATTTCGTATTCACCTTGCTGGTAGCACAGAAGTACATGTATATGAGTATTTTAAATACTATTTTTATAATACGTTTCTTTCAGTTATGTTACCATTTCGGTACAAAAACTTTTAACTTAACGGTACACATGACTACTCGTATACATGTAACACAATCACTTGCTTTAAATTATATATATAATTTATATAAATTCATTTTTGTTAATTCTTGTTATTTAAAAACAAATGACTTTAAAACTACTTACAAAGGGCACCGTAGTGTTCGCTATTAAACCCCTCGTTGATTTAACATTTGTCTGAACCTTCTGACAAATTGCTAGCACTCCCGAAACTGACCAGATCCCGAACAGAAAGGCCAGGACAAATCTCGTTCTCCACGACATCTTGCACATTTTTGTCTTCGATACATCAATATCCGTTCAACAGATTGGACAGGTTTCCGATTTTTTTCAGCATTAAATGTATCCTACATCCGAGAAATCTACCGTCTTAAGCAAACCTTCGGTATAATAGAACTAAGTAAACAAACTATTGATGCGTCGTCATTATTTATTATTCATGACGAACGACAAACGGTTCCGTGTGATTCTCTAAGCATTCAATATTCCATTCGTAAGCGTCTGAAACATGAATATTTTGCCTCGCTTGAACTGTTTATTGAATATTACTAATGAATAGAATATAAACTACGGACTTTGTTAACTTTGTGAAATTAAATGTATGGCTGGGTTATTACAGAACATGATAATAAATCGTTGATTCAAAGAGGATTCTTTCATCGATCCGTCTTGACTGAACGTTGCTTTTGTTCAAGAAATGTTGCCCTATGCAAACATGAAAAAACAACACAACAAAAACTTCGTTATTGATCTTTATTGTACATGTCAACATTTATGATGCGATGATTATAAAAAGCGTCAATATAGGCTGTCCACTTGTACACTTGTATGTTTACATATATATTGATCAATTAATTGTTCAGAGTATTGTCAACATAATTATTTTTACAAGATTCAAAGAACATTACATAATTATTAAGTCAGAAGTTCTGATATTATATAGGTCAGAGAATAACTGTTTTAATCCATACTGTATATAATTTTTTAGAACAAAAGTTGATTCCATTAGTTGATATGAGTAATGGAATGTTTTAACTATTTGATGTATTTGAGAAATATAACAATTTATCAAGTACTATCGAACCTTAGACCTGTCAAACTTGCCATTATTTCAGCTATCGTATCACTGTTAATGTATTGGCCGAGTTGCTCAAAACAAGTTGTGTTTGACTGAACGATTGTTTGAGGAAAGCTTCAAGGATATGCCATGAATGTACATAAATATAGATTGCAAGATGCTGTACAATCTCCTGACTATGGTAGTAAGCACCTACCTACGAAAAATGCTATTTAAATGTTACAATAATTACTTACCTCTATCGATTATATTGATTATATTGTATATTTTTCGCAACAAAGATTATTGTATGATTATTGAGTCAACTCGACGTCATTACCACAGAAAAAAACATCAGCTAACTCATATTGCAAAATCGAAAACATCTGTTAACATTTTAATACTTCGACACATATAGTGATAAGGACAGTCCTCCTAAACAGGACGACGCTTAAATACTATTTAAGTTCAAATCAAATTTCGCTTGAAAGGGTTATCGTTCGTATTGATGTTTTCTGAAACGAAAAATACTGACATTTTCATATGTAATTATGAAGTTGCTGCTTCCAATAGTATGCAAAAATCAGGGCCGAACATGTTTTTCAACAAATTGGATATAACTTCGGATAAAACTTAAATCGCTTTAAACCCCGCTTTGATTTGACCGTTCAAATGCGTTGATCAAAGTTTTATACATGAAGTTGTTATAAAAATTGCTGATAAAAACTAGATTATATCTCTTGAGTTATATTGTTTGCTATATGAACAAACTATTTGCATCCGCGATGTAAATGTATTTAGTGTTAATACTTTGCTACTGTGTCGAATTAAAATAATACTAAAATTGAAAGTAATATTTGATACCAGAAAGTGATCCAAATTGCAACCAACACAAATTAGAACATATAATAATCATAATGAACAATATCTTATACCAGCATTTACATTTTCTGTCCATATGATTGCATCAAATTATAATTCATAATTTAATCATGCTACAATTACATGCATACTTCAAAGACGTATTACAGCAATAATCATGCAACTTCATAGTCATCGATGTTTGAATACTATGATTATTTCTGCATATCGCTATAGTCATACACGTGTTTAGGCCAGAAACATTGATTTCAATGCAGTGCGTTGCATTAAATTTCACATAAGCGCAACATAACATTCACACGAGTTAACTTTCCTGGATAGGGTTTGCCACTATACTTGACCACTTAATATAATTAAGTTTTCTTCAATATTGAACATTACATTGAGACCCTTTAATACATATTGAAAAAAGAGAGATTTAATTCCGCAAACCGCAGTTATAAATAATCGACAAGCCAACCATTACTGATTCAATTTGAGAGCTACTTATATTAATCGTTTGCTGATATAATTGAAGAGCCTCTTATATTTATCTATTGCTGAAACAACTGTAGAGTTCCTTATGCGACTGGAGGACCTCTTATATTTATGTCGTGCTGATGCTATTGAAGTGCCACTTATATTTATCTTTTGCTGATGCAGCTGCAGTGTCGTTGATATTTATCCTCTGCTTTTGCAAATAATGTGCAACTTATATTTATCTTTTGCTAATAAAACTGGAGATCCTCTAATATTTATCATATGCTGATCGTGCGGGAATGCCACTTTTATTTATATTTTGTTGATGCTAATGAGAACTGCCATTTATGCTAATATTTTGCTTATACAACTGGGCTGCCACTTACATCTATATTTAGCTGATGCAAATTGGGTGTTTCTAGACTATAGCAACAAATTGTAAAGGTAATGCAATATAACAAATAACTAAGCAATAAATAACAAAACGCACTGATTGATATGAAGTTACAGTGTGTGTTTACGTATTAAATATTTATATACAACTCATGAGTTGCTAGATTGTAATAAAACCATGTTTTAACCATCTCAAGTCATCAGTTCTTCATGGTAATATTGCCCAATTACTTTGTCATTTTAAATATATAATTAGTTTTTGTCTACAATTCTTTTTTCTCCATGTACAGTTTTATGTGAAACCTGAAATGATGGATAATGATCGCAATATTGAACCACAGAGTGTGCCTGATCCTTCTCCTCAAGTTATATAACAACTATTTAAATACACTTTTATGTACCACACTCATTAGTTTTGGGATGTGTATACTCATAGCATGTCTTTTAATACTTGTTTTGAATTCTGGATTGAAGAGTCGCACTGCTTAATATCTCACTTATCATTTATTAAGCCATGGTTGTTTTGTCGAATATTTTTAATTGCGGTTCGTGGAATTAAATCTCTCTTTTTTGTCCCTTACCAGTTTCACTGGAGGGGACTTATGGTTTGCGCTCTGTCTGTCAGTCTGTCAGTCTGTGAGTCAGTCACACTTTTCTGGATCCTGCGATAACTTTAAAAGTTCTTAATATTTTTTTATGAAACTTGAAACATTGATAGATGGCAATATGGAAATTATGCACGTCATTTCATTTTGTTCATACGTCAAAAATTATGGTTGCTATGGCAACAAATATACTAGAAATACTGCTGAAAATGGTGGTGTTCTGGATCCTGCGATAACTTTAAAAGTTCTTCATATTTTTTCATGAAACTTGAAACATGGATAGATGGCAATATGGACATAATGCATGTCATTTCATTTTATTCCTACGTCAAAAATTTTAATTGCTATGGCAACAAATTAAAAAAAAAACTCTGACAATGGTGGAATTAATGACAATGGTGGAGCCGGTAGGGGACATATATTGATTGGCAATAGTCTTGTTAAGATATGTATTGTATGTTCTCGATGTACCGTTAATATTGACGAAAACAGATATTGTGTGGTCAAGTATGATGACTAACCCTTTCAAGCAAATATTACTCATGCGACGTAATGTAATGGAAATGTGAAATAAAATGCAATGCACTGTGTTGGAATCAAGGCTTTTGGCAAAACCATGCGTGTGCCTGTTGGTATGGTGAAATAATCATAGTCTTTAAACATTGATGACTATGGATTTGTATTATTATGACATTAATTCATCTTTAAAGTATGCGTGTAATTTTAGCATGATTAAATAATGAATATTTGATGCAATCGTTTAAACATATGATTTCGTTAATATTGGTATAATATATTATTCATGATGACTGTTCAAATGTGTGGTTGTTGCAATTAAGATACCTATCTATTGTCAACTGCAACTTTCCATTTTAGAAAAATGCTACTTCGAGACAGTCACATACTATTTATAATACAAACAGTTTGTGCAGCTCTCTTGTTATTGTGCATTGCAAGTATACATGTATAAAGTCCTTGTTTTTCATCATAACCGCATGGACTCATCATTTCCGCAACGTATACGAATTTCCTAGTAAATAGTAACAATGGACAAATGCTAAGTAATATAGCAAATTTGATTATTGATTATGATAATTAGCAGGATAGCAGATTCAAAATGTATTATCATTGTTCACAATTTCAGCATGCGATCACGCTACTGTACGGCCAATGTATTGAACGGTATTGGAGAACGTCATCGTAAGAATATTACATTTGTGTATTATCTTCTTGATTACTTAATTCACACATGAAAGTTTAATAAGGTTATATGTAGTTTTATATTTTTACCCATGCTTTAATATGCATTCAGTCGAATACTGTCTTACTGTGTTTTCTTCCCTATTCGGTCTGATGGTCTAAACGGAAGCGAGGAAAATATCATTTTTTTGTAATGCGGTGTTCATTTATTTTTGACCCCTACCGGTTTCACCGGAGGGGACTATTGGTTTGCGCTCTGTCAGTCAGTCTGTATGTCAGACTGTCCGTCACACTTTTATGGATTTATGAACTTTAAAAGTTCTTAATATTTTTTCATGAAACTTGAAACATGGATAGATGGCAATATGGACGTTATGCACATCATTTCATTTTGTTCCTTCGTCAAAAATTCTGGTTGCTATTTCAACAAATAGACTAGAAATACTGCTGAAAATGGTGGTGTTCTGGATCCTGCGATAACTTTAAAAGTTCTTCATATTTTTCATGAAACTTGAAACATGGATAGATGGCAATATGTAAATAATGCACGTCATATCATGTTGTTCCTACGTCAAAAATTCTGGTTGCTATGGCAACAAATATAAAAACAAGAGAGCCTGAAAGGCTCAAAGTCGCTCACCTGAGATAGCACGATAGTATTGGGACAAATCTTCTGAGCAAGTTTCATGAAGATAAAAAAATAAATGTGGCCTCTAGAGTGTTAACAAGGTTTTACTATAGCCATATAAGGCAAATACCCCGCCTCTTGGCAGCCATGTTTTTTAAGCAAACGTAACCATTTTCGAACTCTTCCAAGATATTATTAAGACCAATCTTCTGAGTAAATTTCATGAAGATTGGGCGATCAATATGGCCTCTAGAGAGTTAACAAGGCAAATGTTGACGCCGCACAACGCACAACGGACGACGGACAAAAGGCGATCATAAAAGATCACCATGAGCACGTTGTGCTCAGGTGAGCTAAACAAATAATCTGACAATGGTGGAATCTGACAATGGTGGAGCCGGTAGGGGACCATATTGCTTGGCAATCTCTTATTTATAATGCGTGTGTAACGTGCATCGTTAAATGCAATCCTTTTTAAATGATAGTAATACAAGGCGTCTTAAAATAAAGGTATTATAAATTGTGAAACTCATGCTTTACTATCAGGTTGCAAGTCATCACTATATGTCCTTTACAATGGCATAAGACCAAATCGCCACAACGGTAAGTACAATATACACACGAATAAAGATGAGCAAACAGGCGTTATTTGTTTCCACCAAACCGATCGATTCTAATATTTGGTGCCGATCCTTAACGTTATATTCAACCATGTGTGTTAAATGTACTTAATAAACGATTGTATTTGATAAAAAAAAAAAAAAAATATCTAAAGAAAGAATATTAAATTTAGAATCGTAACAAATTATCAAGACAATTTCTTCTTTACCCTATTTTTGTATTGATGTTAGTCGATTGGTTTTGCATGCGCTATATGGTTTAAGCGTGACTGTTTTTTCTTTGGTGTTATAGTATTTAAGCATCAAAGTAAGACCCGTTTAAAAGGTCAGCATTAAAATTAAATAAAATTATTATTCATATTGTTAAATGATTGGTTCAATCTGTACACATGAGTAGCAGAATAAGTCAGTCACTCGAGTTTATAATTTACTTGTGTAATAATATTTGTCTATGTCTTTATGATCAGGTGCACATTCAAGCAGTACGACGAAAGCACGTCCCTGTGTCAGCTGCACACACAACCCCTCCTAACGCCGGCGGCAGGGACGAGGCAGATAGTCTCAATGGCAGATTTTTTAAAGTACTTTGTTACTTAACATAGATCTTGAACTTAAATGAAGGCTAATTATTACAATGTCAGGCAATGAAGTATGTTGCTTTTTATGGAATACACTGTATTTAAAAAAACATGTACGTATATTTCTTAAAATTTTGCAGTCCGTAGAGGTAAGTCATTTGTAATTTAAAAACGGTTTGGCGATTTTGTCATTGCGATAAATGATTGACCTCATTGTATAATAAAGATTTTGTCCAGCTCCCGATTATGCAGCTGTTTCGTCAATTTATGTATAATTGAATTGAGAATTCAGCATTGTGTTTAAATACTTTTGAGCGAAACTTGTCAAAGAAAATGTAGACCTGAATGAATGTGGACGTCTGACGGGATTTAGCCTTGCACAGACAATCAAGTATGATACTGAATTTTCTTCATTGTGAAATTCTGCAAAGTTTTCAATAACATTCTTTAACGGTCGTTAAATTGCATTGATTAATCGCAACTCTCTCGAGATGAAGTAACTTAGGATTTTGTAAATAATGTATATGATGAAACGGGATACATGTTGTGCAACACGGTGCATATGGCCCTATGCCTGAGTGCGCTTTAGCGATAATTTAGCGAGTCTTTATAGGCAATGTCACATTGGGCTGAACAGTGAAGTCAATGAATGCTTTGTATTGCAACGTTTTATTTTCTGATAGTAAATCAATGGTCTTGCATTATATATATTGATGTACGTGTATAGCATTAAACATACTCAATCGCATCTAGTATATATAACTGTAAATTCATACACACATTCCTAATCGGCGGTAATAAAGCATCACTAATCACACTGTTAGCACATTGATTTTCAAAAAATACAAGTGTTCATGTAGTTGTAGTGTCCCAACGTTGAATGGTTGTTGTTGTCAACACATATTCACTGTTCTTGCACAATCATTCTGTCAACTGATTGTTCTGCAGCATCATCTGCGGAAGATTGTTGTCTCTCTTCCTATTCCACAACATCGGATTAATTTCCTGTTAACAGACCATGTTCATTTCCTTCCTGTACTGCACGTTGACCCACTGCCTGGTCCCGCAAGGCCAGTTCAACATCAATTTTAACTGATGTACTGAATGACACAGCAATGTGCGTTGGTTCCCATCCTTCAGGATTGGCAACCTATGAAAGAAATAGAAGAAATATATCAAGCTATATATATATATATATATATATATATATATATATATATATATATATATATATATATATATATATATATAAACTATACAAACAAAAAACAGAGCGTTTATTTTTCTTAAATGTAATATATACATGCCAAAAAATAATGTTGGAATTGTCTTGATTTTTTAAATGTAAGTATTAAAGAGTGTTATTCTAGCTAGTTATTTCTGTTCAACAAACTGGGTATGAGTTTGAAATAGCTGGATGCTTTGATGAAATCAACCTCAAGATAAAAGTAATGGAAAATCTTGAGAGAGGGTTGAAATATCTGAAAAATAGATGTGTCTGAGTTTAAAACGCAATAGCTATTATAGAGCAAAAACTCTGAATTACAAAACATTGTCACTCCCCATAACACAGCAAGATTTAACGGAAATATCCACCTTTTCAATACTTACTGTACTCAACAATTAATAAAAAAATGGAAAGTACTTTATACAATGATCTTACCTTGATACTTGACAAATCTGTACCATTATCAGGGTCATGCCTGGGATTTGTAAACTTGGCAGGCAGGTGTGTGGCCCTGTATTCATGAAGGTCTTCCACTTTCAAAGGCATGGTCTCTCTTGGATTGGTTTCATTCTATAACACAAAACATGGCTATGCCAAGAAATCAGGTTTTCAACATGTTACCAATGAACACAAATATAATCCCAAGCACGGTCTACATGTGAGCTACCTTCACATAAATTTTTAGAGAAACCCCTCCATCCAAACTGGATTGTTGAGCATAAATGATGTTCCAATTTAACTAATATTCACTCTGACTATGACCCAACTTGATCCAAATGCAGTTCCATGCTATGTCTTTAAGTATGCACATTTACACAAAATTCCCTTCTTAACCCTTCATCCAAATTTAATGAGCAGATATTTTTTTCTTTTTTTTAGTTATGGTGACTTTGACCTTGACCTGACTAGACCCAACTGCAATCTCAAGCTTGGTCTCAATGCAAACTTGCAACTTTCAAAGTTCAAACAAGATTGGTCCATCAAAATGAAAGCAATTGATCAGGAACCACCTTTTTAGGCATCAGCCAAAAAGCCAGCCAACCCGCCATACCCCAATCAAACGACCGGGACTTTCTAATTGTACCATGTTGTAAATATTTTGCACAAATATTCAATCAAACCATGACAGCATTAAGGGATGTGTCTTAAAGACTTAAGGGGTAATGAAAAGTCAGAAACATCAGACAGTCAACAACAAAGAGTAACGAAATGAATAGCAGAAATGTTTTGTTGCCAAACCTTGACGTGAATATGAGCTGTATTCATAGCAACACTGCTAGCTGTGGAGTCACTGCTGGTTGTTGGATTCTCTCTTCTTTCTTTTGGAGTCATTTCCTGGAGTTCTGGACATTCAAACGCAAATTTAGCATCTTCATAATGACATATAGCATAAAATTACAGTATAAAATACAGTTTTTAAGTTGATTGGCAGCTAAAGGTGAGAATAAAAATTGAATTAAATGAATTCAATTTGTATAGACTTTAAATTTTGAATTTACTTTTGTGCGTACCCTAAATCTAACCAAATATCAATACACTAGTACAAGCTGAATGAATGCACAACCACATACACATAGAGAAAAGTTAACACTTATGGACAAGCATGATTAAGGTCTAACACCACTTTATATTATCCACGAACATAGGTATTTTCTTGTCCCTAAATAACAATTGATATGCAATACCATTTTCTTTTAGAGCATCCCACGCCTGAGATGAAGTCCATCTTTCGGACGGATTGTTCTTCAAGAGTTGAACCCCCAGCTTGCGATTTAATTGTTGGAACTTGATTGGGATGAATCTGCCATTCAAGACCAGCCAGGCAAGAAAATTCTGCAAAATAAACCATTGTTGTAAGCCCGAGCACACAAGAAAATAATCTTTGCAAAGAATTATGCCAAAACTTAGTAAACAATATCACATCATTAATTAGTGTGTAAAGTAAGTATTTTAAACACTTTTCACTAACATTTTGTTTTGTTTACAATATTAGAACATATCACGCGCAACAATTGTTCTAGAAAAGGTAGAGGTATTTTCCCTATTTAGAAATATAAACTGATTTAAGGTGGTCACCCAAGACCTCCCCCAAGCTATGTTATTAATTTATTTAAACAATATATTAACTCAGTGAAGATATCATTTAAACAAATCATCTGACCGAGTTTCATGAATATTAGACTAAACATGTGATTTCACAATATTTTACTTTAGCAATAGAAACAGTATTTGAGCCACCATGTTTTAAATAGACAGGAACCATTTTAAAACTCAGTTGAGATATGAAAATCATGGAAATCGGATTATAATCATGTGACTTCAAAAGCGCTCATAAGGTTTCACTAAAGCTAAAGAACACTTGGTAAGTTCCATATGTAGGTGAATATCTTGATTAAATACAGTGATATTAAATTGTTTCACGAAAACAATTAGCTGATTTGTTTAGTACAAAGGGTAACAAGAGCTTGTCACAGTAGTGCCAAATCCCCGCCGAAATGTGTTTGCTTGTATGAGAACATTTGTTTTAAAGTAGAATTATAATAAAGGGCGATAATTCAAAACTAAGGTAGATAGAGTTATGGTTCTTAGTCACTGCACTTCTCCTACTTACCATCTCTTTATATTTCAAGTTTCAAGTAAATCCCTTCAGTAGATTTAGTTATACTCCGGACAAAAATTTACTTTGAAATTAAATAAAGGGAAATAATTCAAAAACTAAGGTAGATAGAGTTATGGTTCTTAGTCACTGCACTTCTCCTACTTGCCATCTGTTTAAATTTAAAGTTTCAAGTAAATCCCTTCAGTAGATTTAGAGTTATGCCCAGGACAAAAAAATACTTTGAAATTATGTAAAAGGGGAGATAATTCAAAAACGAAGGTACAGTTACGGTTCTTGGTCACTGCATTCTCCTAGTTGCCATCTGTTTATATTCTAAGTTTAGAGTAAATCCATTAAATAGATTTGGAGTTATGCTCTGGACAAAGTTTCGGATGGACGGACGGACAGACTGACGCAATGACGGTCGCACAAACGGACGGAGACTATTACTATATCCCCTACGAAAATTTTGTCGGCGGGGATAATAATACAGCTAAATTGTCTGTCAAAGTTAAGGGCCTTAGTCAGTGAGGGGCATAATTCTGCAAGTCAGAGTTGTTGAACTTTCTCAGTAACATAACCTAACAATCCTGACCACATGTTTAAATGTTAAATCTATAAACAGGGAATGGAGATGTTACACGCAAACTTTCACAAGAGCATAACGTTGATGCCCACATCAATGATGACAAATAGGTTGGCAGTATACCATGAATACTTGGACGAATAGTCGAGCTTAAAAGTAATAATAAATAACTAGAAATGTTCCACAGGACATAGATGCCCCCAAATTACTCATTTGACTAAACAGTATGTCTATTTAAGTCTCTAAATAAAATTTAATTTTATAATATTGACTTTTCTGCAAGGTATACAATTTAAATTAAAAATAATTTTTGTGCTCATGGTTAAAAACTTGCAGTTTGTAAGTAAGGGCCATTCTTAAAGAGTTATGCCCACAACAATTTCAACAAAAAACATGTACATACCACAAACCAGGGTTGTATATGCTTAATTAATTAATTAAATTTTAACAAGCTATTCGTTGAATTGATATACCCCGCCAAATAAATTGTGTTTATGGATGGGTTCAAATCCCTCTATACATGTATATAGTATAATTCTAAAAAAATGATAAAGCAAGGTTAATTGATTCTTCTTCGAAGAAGGGGGCATACAAATGGGAAGTTGCTATCTTCAATAATGCAAAAGTTATTGCAAAACTTTAACCAATGTTAAATTTTTGGGACACACACTGAATGAATGACAGACAGACAGACAGGCCAATAACAAAATACCCACGATCTTTCGATCCCGGGGCATAAACAGTTATGATCAAACTTTAACGAAGGTTAAAGTTAAAGGTAAGAAAAATACAATAATATTTGACCTTTGACATTGAAGGCTGACCTTGACCTTTCACCACTAAAAATGTGCAGTGGCACGAGAAGTAAGTTATAGATTGAATGGAGAAATGATCTTTTTAAATTTTGACCTTTGACCTTGAAAGATGACCTTGACCTTTCACCACTCAACATGTGCAGCTCCACAAGATACACATGCATGCCAGATATGAAGTTGATGTGTTCAATATTTAAAAAAGTTATGATAAAACTTTAACGAAGGTTAACATTTTAGGAAAGAAAAATACAATGATATTTGACCTTTGACCTTGAAGGATGATCTTGACCTTGACTTTTGACCACTCAAAATGAGCATCTACATGCGATTCACTTGCATGGTAAATATCAAGTTGGTATGTTCAATATTGCAAAAGTTATCAAACTTTAACCAATGTTTAAGTTTTGGGACGGAATGACAGACAGACAGGACAACAACAATATTATACAGGGTTGCCACCAACAAGATGAAATAAAATTCCCCGACTTTTCACTGACTTTTCAATGACCAAATCTTGGTTTTCACTGACTAATTTTTCGCGATAAATTCGTCCTCACTCTCCCCATACAGCCGACCAAATCCACCCATTTAATGTTTATTTTATTCTTTAACATAAAATATTTAACAAATAACAAAGCAGTACTACTCGTACACTAAACTATGCACGATGCCAGGCTATATAGAAAATACCACAAAAACAAAGATAAAAAAGTTATGCATGTACAACCACCGCATAATATGATTATGTCTCAAAATCTATGAACAAAACATACTTCTATAGGTAGATACATGTGATGTTAGTTATGGCAATACAGTAGTAGCACAACACCTTTACCCCAAAAAACTGTCCATATACAATATCCATTACATACTTTGATCATACTTTAACATCTAGACACAAGCATCGGTGAATACATATGAGTATGGATAATGGGAAATGTTAATAGAGACAAATCTATTTATAAATGTACATAACTGTTAGAACTTAGTACCAATGATTATTTCAACTAGCCATGGTCTTTGGCAAACATTATTGTGCAACAAAAAAAAAGGATAAATTTACATTTTTGAACATGCTTTACACATGTTAATATTTTATATACATAGAAATAGTCAAAACCTTTCAAACAAGAAACCATCGGAGACGGGTGATGCTCCCCAAAGTTTTTTTTGTCACAATATTGCACTATATATTCAGATAAAAGGAAACGTCTTGAGGGGCATAAATTTGGACAAAATAATACGATGGATGGTTTAGCAACTTAAAAATTTCAAAGGGCCATAACTCTCTAAATAAATCATCTAACCAGAACCCACAAATAACATGCGCATCTCCTCAATGTAGTTAAGCTTCCCATAAAGCTTCATTGAATTTCAGTCAGTAGTTGGGGGAGAAATAGCCCGGACAAGAATTGCACTATATGCACAGTTTATAGAAAATTTCAAAGGGCCATAACTCTGTAAAAAATCATCCGACCAGAACCGGCTGATAATGTGCACATCTCCTCTTGGTAATTGTGCAATCCTATGCTAGGTCTAGATGCTCAAATTTAATCTAAATACCGTCATCTAGACTTAAGTTATTGAGCAGAGAAAAGGTTTGTTGAAAAGATGCCAGTCAGACAAGGGCTAATGTAAGTGACCCTCAACTTGTCTAAATTGAGGGTTTCGTGCAAGTTCAATCCACTTAACAACATCAACACTATTTTCAAAGAAATAACATACAAGCCCATTTTCTTCGTAAGAAAATCCCTTGTAAAAATAAGTTTGAGATAAAGATTTAGATACCATCTCAATATTAAGTTATATCCTATCTTAAAGACTGCACATTACCTTTCCAGCTTTCGCCGCATCTCCATCTCCTTTTAGAAAATGCTTTAGATCCAACATATACATCCAGACCAGACCAGATGAGAACATGTCAGCCATTCCGACAATCTCTTCATCCTTGCATCTGAAGATAAATTTAAACATCATTTAGATATAATTGTGGTTTGTCAGTTATTTAACATTGTAAAAATGGTGTGGGATTTTCAATATTTGGAATGTCTGATCATTGCAAATTAAACAAGAGGGTCTGAAAGGCCCAAAGTCGCTCACCTGAGATTCAAAGGAACTGACCTGTTCTGTGCAGCCCAAGATGTCATTAGAACAAAATGTTCTTACCAACTTTCATGACTAAGTAACACGGTCTGGCAGCCACATTTTTCAACAGACCAGAACCATTCTCATACACATCAAAAATATAATTCAAACGAATATTCTGACAAAGTTTCATGAAGATTCATAAGTCCATAAAAGGGAAAATGCCCCGCCCCTGGTGGCCTTGTTTTTCAAGCAACTGGAACCATTTTCGATCTCGTCGTTAATGATGATCAGACAATAAATATGGCTTCTAGAGTTTTAACAAGGTTTTACTATAGCTATTTAAGGAAAAATGCCACGCCCCCTTGGCGGCCATGTTTTTCCACCAACCGTAACCATTTTCGAACTCATCTAAGATATCATTGGAACAAATCGTCTGACCAAGTTTCATGATGATCGGACAATAAATGTGATCTCTAGAGTGTTAATACGGTTTTACAAAAGCAATATATGCCCCGCCCCCTGTTGGCCATGTTTTTAAGCAACCGAAACCATTTTCGAACTCATCCAAGATATCATTGGGACAAATTTTCTGACCAAGTCTCATAAAGATCGGAAAATAAATGTGGCCTCTAGATGTTAACAAGGTTTTACTATAGCCATAAAAGGAAAAATGCCCCGCCCCCTGGCGGCCATGTTTTTCAACCAACCCGCATCATTTTTAAAGTCGTTCAAGATATTATTGGGATGAATCTTCTGACCAAGTTTCATGAAGATCGGACAATAAAAGTGGCCTCTAGAGGGTTAACAAGATTTTACTATAGCCATATATATTCATATAAGGAAAAATAACCCGCCCCTTGGCAGCCATGTTTTTCAAGCAATCATAACCATTTTAAAACTCATTCAAGATATCATTGAGACCAATCTTCAGACCAAATTTCATGAAGATTGGACAATAAATGTGGCCTTTAGAGTGTTAACAAGGTTTTACAAAAGCCACATATAGCCATATAAGGAAAAATGCCCCGCCCCCTGGTGGCCATGTTTCTAAAGCAACCGAAACCATTTTCAAACACATCCACGATATCATGAAGATCGGTAAAATAAAGGTGGCCTCTAGAGTGTTAACAAGGTTTTACTCTAGCCATATAAGGAAAAAAGCCCCGCCCCCTGGCGGCCATGTTTTTCAACCAAACAGCATCATTTTTTAACTCTTCCAAGATATCATAAAAATAAATCTTCTGACCAAGTTTTATGAAGATCGGACAATAAGTGTGGTCCCTAGAGTGTTAACAAGATTTTACTATGCCATATACGGAAAAATGCCCCGCCCCTTGGCAAAATTTAATATTTCTCAACCTTAACTTCATCGATGAAAATACATTAATATTTTCTCTTTAATTGTTATCTGAAAATCTTGAAACACAAAACTTTGGCAAGTTTTCAAATTTTGCCCAACATAATAATATGTTACCAATAGAATCTGCTTAACAGTTAAATAGGTATGTCCCTTATTTTGTTTAAGCATTATCCATTCAATTCAAAGATATGATTAGGTGAATAAAATGCTTCTGATTGTGAATCCAATATAATATATCAGACTCATTCAAACATTAATACATAGTAATACATACACAGAATGTCATATTTGGGCCTTTCATGTCAATTGGTTTTTACATGCACAGATGTATATATTGTTTTCAAACATTTATGATATGTACACTATTATGTCTCATTCCATAGATGCTTTAATAAAAACTTTGCAACAATATTTTCAAATAGATATCTTTTCAGTCTAAATAAAATAATGCTTTGAAATGGGTCAAATAGTAATAATGACGTGATTGGTCTAAATAGTAGTTTCAGCACTATGTTCTCAAAAAGATAACGGTGCTCTGCGCACATGAAGAGCTTTCAAACATTTGTATTTTTACAGAAAATATTTTATTATGAAATAAATGTCTTCTTACATAACAATTGATGCCATTTAGGAAGCATTACTTTATTTTTTGACAGGAAGGGACTTTAAAGATATTTGTTAAACACTCACCCTTGGTGTAGATATCTGTCAATTTCAGGAGCTCTGTATTGGGGTGTCATGCCCGTGAAGTCGTTCACCTCATACCTCATTTTGGCAGACCCCCAATCAATGAGCTTGAGTAAATCACTGCCATCTTGAGAGATACATATGTTGGCAGCTAGAACAATTCAAAAGCTAAAATTTTCACCAAAGAACTCATTTTTGCAGAAAAATAATTTATAAATAATTTATCAATATTAGTTATATCACTCATGTTAAACAAATTATGTTATGAAAGAAAATCTGAAATTTTGCAGCATTTCTAAATGTTGTTTCTTTCAAAATATAAATATTATAACGAAAAATATGGTTCCATTGAACAACTGTGACAACAATATTCATTGATAATGGGTGCTAATGTCCAAGTATGACGAGCCCAAAACATAAGAACACGAACATTGCTTCTTTCGGTGAAACATAGTTTACAGTTATTAATAACAAAGGCTGTTTGTAAAACATGCATGCCCCCCATATGGGCTGTCAGTTTTAGTGGCAGCCATTGTGTGAATAAGTTTTTGCCACTGTGACCCTGACCTTTGACCTTGTGACCTGAAAATCAATAGGGGTCATCTGCCAGTCATGATCAATGTACCTATGAAGTTTCATGATCCTAGGCCTAATAATTCCTTAGTTCTCATCATGAAGCCATTTTACTGTTTTGAGTCACTGTGACCTTGACTTTTGACCTAGTGACCTGAACATCAAAAGGGGTCATCTGCCAGTCATGATCAATGTTCCTATGAAGTTTCATGATCCTAGGCGTAAGCATTCTTGAGTAATCATCCGGAAACCATTTTACTGTTTCGAGTCACTGTGACCTGGACCTTTGACCTAGTGACCAGAAAATCAATTGGGGTCATCTGCAAGGTCATGATCAATGTACCTATGAAGTTTCATGATCCTAAGCGTTAGCATTCTTGAGTTATCATCCGGAAACCATTTTTCTATTTCGAGTTACTATGACCTTGACCTTTGACCTAATGACCTGAATATCAATAGTGGTCATTTGCCAGTCATGATTAATGTTTATGAAGTTTCATGATCCTAGGCGTAAGCATTCTTGAGTAAAAAATCATCCGGAAACCATTTCACTATTTCGAGTCACTGTGACCTTGACGTTTTACCTAGTGACCAGAAAATCAATAGGGGTCATCTGCCAGTCATGATCAATGTACCTATGAAGTTTCATGATCCTAGCCTAAGCATTCTTGAGTTATCATCCGGAAACCATTTTACTATTTCGAGTCACTGTTACCTTGACCTTTGACCTAGTGATCTGAAAATTGATAGGGGTCATCTGTCAGTTATGATCAATGTACCTATGAAGTTTTATGATCCTAGGCCTAAGCGTTCTTGAGTTATCATCCGGAAACCATCTGGTGGACTTACCGACGGACGGACCGACGGACATGTGCAAAACAATATACCCCCTCTTCTTCGAAGGGGGGCATAATAAGATTGTATAAAATATCTGTCCCAAATAATTATTATTGACCTATATACTATGCATGCAGTTAATGTTAGAAAAGTATGCCCTCTCTTTAAGAATAAGAGCTATTACTAACAATGATTAATACACACATATAACACGTTTACACAGTATATTTAGACAATACAGTTAAGCGTGATTTCGTCTGAGACATTTACTGATTTAGGTGAAAAATCTAAGTTATGGAGCAGAAACAATTGTTTATTACTGCCTGGTATTTGTCCTTTGACCTTGATATCTGACCTGAGCTTTGAAAGAAACAGTATTTTATCACTGCCTGGTATTTGCCCTTTAGCTTTGATTTCTCACCTCAGCTCTTACAGACAGCAGAACTCTCATATTCACAATATTGCTTTTTCAAAATAAGTTAATACAAAGAAGCCTGGAAAACTGGACCATCGGAGACAAGTCTTGCAGGAGACACGGTGAACATCTATGGGTTGTTGTTCATTTGCATGCAAAATGAATAAGTTGCAGTCTGGAAAAGCTGTATTATGCTTAAATTTGACTTTGACATCTAAGTGTGACATTCACATTTGAGACAGGACAAATGTTTTTACAGATGACATGCCGGCTTAACAAGATCAAACTATTTGACAAGTTATTTAAAATTGCATAATCAATTACATAATAAATAATGAATTTGCCATCTGGACAAGCAGAATAATTTCCAAATTTGACCTTTGACCTTAAACATGTGACCTTGACCTTAGAGTTACGGAACAGGTTTAACAAATGCTGCCATCTCTACATGGTGAGCATATTTAGAAAGCCATTTCAATGTAAACATTGCATGATGAATTATGAAGTTACAGTATGGACTAAACTAAAGGCATTGAAGCGTGACCTTGAGATTTGAACAAGGTAAAAGTGTCTTACATGCAACACATTGTCTCTAGATAGTGACCATTTGTGGTAAATTATTTTAAATTAAGGTAATGAATTATGAAGAAACAGTAAGGACAACTTTGTGTAATGCCAAAATATGATGTTTGACATCTAAGTGTGACCTAGATATTCGAGCTAAGAAGCCAGGTGTTGAATGAACTCATAGTCTCCTCAAAGAGATCATTCTTGATAATTCATTTAAAATTGCAAGATGAATGATAACAATTTAGTTCGGACAGGCTCAGACTGACAAATGCTTGTACTTGTGACTAACATACGCTAAACGACTGTGACAGCATTATTAAGAATTCTGCAAATGTGCTCAATAAAATAAAAATGTAAATGCAACAGTTTGAACTAAACATCAACAAGGGTGCCAAACTGTCACAAGATACGCCCGTTTGAAGGTTTTGGACAACTTGATAACTTTATCATGACCCATATTTGAACTTGACCTACATATCATCTAGACACAACTTCTGACCAAATTTGGTGAAGATCAGATGAAAACTACTTCAATTAGAGAGCGGACACCATGCTGAAAGCTTGAAATGCACTAAGTGACATCGTGTTCTAGTTTTTGACCCGGCATGACCCATATTTGAACTTGATATTGTCTAGACACAACTTCTGACCAAATTTGGTGAATATTGGATGAAAACTACTTCAATTAGAGAGAGGACACCATGCTAAATGCTTGAAATGCACTAAGTGACCCTGTGACCTAGTTTTTAACCCTGCATGACCCATATTCGAACTTGACCTAGATATTGTCTAGATACAACTTCTGACCAAGTATGGTGATTATCGGATGAAAACTACTTCTATTACAGAGCGGACACCATGCTAAATGCTTGAAATGCACTAAGTGACCCCGTGACCTAGTTTTTAATCCGGCATGACCCATATTCAAACTTGACCTAAATATTGTCCAGATACAACTTCTGACCAAGTTTGGTGAAGATCGGATAAAATCTACTTCAATTAGAGAGCGGACACCCATGCATTCCCGCTTCAGGTCGCCATCATGAACGATGTTTATAAACAAAGATATATATTTTGAGCTTCTGTTTTACACAATAATGACAATTAAAGAAGAGAGGGAACGCAAAGATCAGAGCTGACCAATACCTACCACCTACCGCTACAGATACCTTGCCCGTCCATTATTATTTTGTTTTGTTTTCTTTTTCGTAAATTATAAATAGCACTATTTCGGACGTCATTTGGTATTCGGAATTTATCTTTGGCTTTTTCATTATAACATTTAATAATTACCAAAAGACTTAATTAACCATTATTATGTATTTATTTATACTATATTGGGTTGTTTACCGGTGCGGTGCTTGTAATCTATGCTTTACTGTCAGGCTGTGATAATCTATAACTAACTGTGATTAGTAATACAATGTTCGTATTGGTTGACATCATACTTAGGTCTACGACCATAACAGTCAATATTTCTTATTTCCAAACTACCTTTTTTTAAATCCCTTCAAATGACCACATACAATAAACCATCCAAGGGGCAGAGTAAGAACCTGACCTCTTTACTAGGGGAGGCGCTTTCAGGGCTGGATTCCCACCATCTTACAACACCATGCCCTTTAGGTGCCTCCTCCAGTCAGTCGGAAGTGTAGGCCCCATTATATCCCTCTTTTCAATCTTTCAACTGGCCTCGTGTTTGGCTAGGAAAGTTCTCGGACTCGTTGAGCGGACTGTGTCCCTGGCGTCTGGCTGCCTCTTATGGCAGCTCAAGTCCGCTCAAGCGCTTGCCAACCTTCTCTCCAGGGGGACTTTCCACCTTGGCAGCGTCGCGGTCCGGGCTTTTTCTCCCTCAAACATGAGGTCAGTTACAGGTCTTATAGCAGGGATCCCGGAAAGCCAGGACTTAGCTGAACTTCAAAGATGTCTTGTGTTAAGCCCTGCGATTCCCCTTTCTGATCTTTCTGTCACCAACTTGGAAAGGGTCGAACCTCTATACCAGTCCCTAACAAAATTCTTGTCAAAGACACTAATATTGCCCTTGACATTCGTCCCTGCCCGGTCCAACCTGCCCGGTGCTTAAACTGCCAGGGCTTTGGCCACATAGCCAGCAGGGGCAAATGTCCTAGTGCTACTACATGCTGCCGCTGCGCCGGATCTACTTGCCAGAGAAGGTGCACCAACAAAATACATAGGTGTGCCAACTGTGGCGGCCTGCACTCACATCCTACCAGAGTGCCCCTCCTATAAGAAGGCTGTTACTATAGCCACTTTTGCCAATTTTTATGGGGTCACCTGCTCCGAAGCGGAGAGCAGGCTACTCGCATCTGACACTGTGAGCCACAAAAATGCTTCTACCGGTATTATCTCGCCCCAAACCGGGAGGACATGTCCTACAGTTGAGGGGTTAGCGGGTAAGAGTATCCCCCTCAACCCATAAATAGGGACCCCCTTCAAGGTTATACCTGTGGAAGCGGTATCCTACCACACACCGGAAATACGCACCCCCCCCTATATCGCCTATCCAGGGGGATTCAACCACTCAGAGGCGCCCTCCTGTGGCTACAAGGGGTCTTCCCCGTCCTCCCCGTCGTCCGATGGTGCTGGTGACACGACTTGTAGTGGCACTACACTTTAAGACAACTCGATGTTCGACGTGACGGGGCAAGACTCTCTGGTGTCGGTGCACTCCAGTATATTGGAGAACCTTACAATCTCTGGGGTCTGCGAAATAGAGGAGGAGCTCCGAGTTAGTGTTCCCCCTAACCGTCCTGGAATGGTCGACACCCAGACATTCCCAATGAGCTCCCCTACCGTTAACACCAGCAGACGTAACTCGTTCGTTGGGAAATCATTCATAAAAATTAAGGATCCGCCAGCAACAGGTCGCACAAATAGGAACATTCATCTCAGCGAGCTGACGGATCTGATAGCTGAGATATTAAAGGACCGAAATAGGCCGCCCACTGGGTGTCGTGTTATTTCCTACATTTAAAATAAAATTGATTCTCGGTTCAAAAATTGCAGAGAATCTCTAACAAAGGTTATCCCCCCTGACAAATTCCTAACTAATAAAACCCATTCTGGAACTGGGGATCCTCCGAAAATAGCAGACCCCGGATGCCCCCCTCCGGCCAGCGGTCTCCCCTCAGTAAACAAGAAACCTGCCCGACCGGCCAGGACCCCTGCGAAACTCAAAGGGGCCTGTGCCGGTCATAAATTAGGAGTTAAATCTCCACACCATAATCTTAATTAGATTAAACGCAAGATAATTTCACTCCAATATGGACAGTAATCTGCAAATCATTTCTTTCAATGTTGGTGGTCTTACCACCAACAAACATACAGAGCTGAAGTATTTCCTTGACAGTAATCCTTATATACATATATTATGCCTCCAAGAAACTAGATTTTCCAAAAATAATGTTAAGCAAATTCCTGGTTTTTACTGTGAAGTTAAAAATTTTGGTATTTTAAACCATCATATTGCTGGTGGTCTAGCCATTTATATTAAAAATACTATTAATTACGAATACCTGGGAGTGAACAACCAATTTAACCCAGATGGTAGCACGGCTATTGAGGCATTAGCAATTAAATTGGTTATTGATAAGAACCGGCCACTTATTTTGGTCAATATTTACTCAAGAGGATGTGATCTTGAAACTTTGAACGGCCTCTTTAAGGAATTAAGGACCATTAAAGGACCCTTTGATGTAATAATCACAGGGGACTTAAATGCACATCACCCTGCTTGGGGTTCCATCAATTCAGATGCAGAATGTCGGGCGGTTATAGAATGGTTGGACGAGCAAGACCTTATACTGCTCAATGACGGTTCTCCAACCAGACTTAACCCCAATGGTTTAAACTCCCACTTTGACCTTACTGCTGTTAATGCCAGGATAGCCAGTGCGTCTGCATGGGCAACCGTTAATGATACAATATGATCTGATCACCTCCCACAACAGGTTACCCTGCACAACTATATTGCAAAGGGAACTGATGCCCATTGCTCAGGGGAGCACAAATTCTTACTTGAAAAAGCTAACTGGGCTCAGTTTAGGGACCTCTGTACAGATCTCTCCCTTGCAGATGTTCACTCTCAGGACTTAATTCAGTTTTGCAACATTTTAACTAGTAAGATACCTGTCCATAGCGGAATGTAGCATACCGGTCTCCTCCGGCAAGGTTAAGGCCAGAAATAAGGTCCCGTGGTAGAATGAGGCGTGCTCCAAGGCGGTACAGGATCGTAAAAAAGCATTAAAAATTCTTAAAAAGAACCTTTGGCATATTAAAAAAGCTAGCTGACTATGGAATCACTAGATACTGTTTTCACTACCTCAGAGCTTTCCTAGAGGGTCGCAAAATCCGATTAGGGTCGATGGGGAGTTATCAGAAGTAACCATAACCGACCGCTGCAACCCCCAGGGGTCCGTAATATCCCCAACTCTATTCTCCCTCATCGTAAACGGCCTACCTGATGCCGTAAAAGACTCAGGAATGGTTATATCCCAGTTTGCCGACGACTCAGGCACTTGGTTAAAGGGGTCTAACATGTTACGCCTGCAGAAGAGGGCTCAAGCAGGCTTAGACTCCATATGGAAATGGTCTATTGAATGGGGATTTAAAATTTCTCCAACCAAAACAGTAGGAGTATTATTTGGCGACCAAATTCAGTACTTTTTGGACCTAAATTTAGGCGGCACCAAAATTATTTTTGAAAAAGTGGTGAAATTTCTAGGTATGTACCTAGACAAACAGTTAACCTTTACTCACCACTTCAAACATTTGGCAGAAAGGTGCGAAAGGGACCTTAACGTAATGAGAATGTTAAGAGGCACAGGTTTCGGATCATTTAAAAATAGACTCTTAACTCTCTATAAGTCCCTTATACGCCCAAAGCTAGATTATGGAGCTTAGATCTATGCATGTGCAAAGCCAAACGCCCTAAAATGGTTGATGCCATTCAACATAAGGCCCTTAGGATAGCTCTGAGAGCCCTAAACTGTACACCGGGTGCACTGCTTGAAGAGGAGGCCGGTATGTTACCCCTTGACTTGCGCAGAAAACAACAGTCCCTTAACTTCTGGGCTAGTGCTTAGTCTCGGCATGGCTCAAACCCTGTAAACAAACTTGTCGGAATGGCACCTTCATCAAGGGGAAAATACTTAAGCGTAAGCATGTCGCACTACCATTTGGTGCGAGTATTAGGACCCTTGTTGAAGATGCCGGCCTCGACAAGGTACCTGTAGCAGACCTTAGGCCCTCCAAGACCCCCCCCCCCCCCTGGACGCTTGGACCCATTGATGTTGACCTTTCACTCTCTAATAAAATAACGAAAACTGACTTGCCACAACTCATCAAGTCAGAAGCTCTCTCACTCATAGATAATAAGTATGCTGAGCATCTAAAAATCTATACAGACGGCTCCAAATGCCCTAACTCTGGTTTGGTAGCCAACTCTTTTGTAATTCCTTCAAAAAATATTACCAAAACGCACGTGCTCAGCAACAATCTCTCTATTTTCTCAGCAGAACTTTTGGCAATTAAATAATCTTTGTGCTGGATATTGGTCAATAAACCTACTAAAACTGCTATTTTATCAGAATCAATGTCATCTCTTGAGTCTATAAAAACAGAAAAAGCAGATCTAGGCCTATTATTTTAACTAGCATTTTGGAACTTCATAAACAGTGCCTAGATAAATCTTTAAAGGTCACATTAGTATGGTGTCCAGCACATGTCAACATCAGTGGGAATAAACAGGCTGACAGGGGGGCTAAGGAGGGCCTTTTGAGGGGGGCTGTAGATGCTGTGGAACCCCTGGCGCCTACTGAGATCTACTCCCTGGCAAAGAATTTGTCGTGGGTCAGTGGAATCTCCAGACTGACAATTTGACTTCCCGTCGACATACTTTTATCAGACCCGTGAAAACCCTCAGGCCCCCTGACAGATACTCAGCAAGCATTGTGCTTGACAGAGCCATCACGCGCCTGAGGATGGGAACCACCCTATTACCCGGTGGCGCGGGAAAGTATGTCCTCGGTGTAGAACCTGCATGTCCTAGGTGCCAGGAACCCTTCACTGCGCCCCACGTGCTGCTGCACTGCCAAAACCATAAGGCACAGAGGGAGCACCTCGAAGCTGCATTGCACTCCCATGGACTAGTTTTAAACCTTTCCAACGTGCTACACCCCAAGGGAGCAGCTAGGGGCCCGGTCTTCTCTGTCCTCGCCAAATACCTTCTAGACTGTCAGATAATTGACAAGATCTAAGTCATTGGGGGAGGGAGAGTAGCCAACACCCACCCAATTATTCAGTCATGTGACTGATTTGTTTTAAACCGTGTTATTGTTACACAAATCTAACAAATCTAACGTAGTCATTGTCATTGTGTTGGATTTGTGTCATTTCGACACAACTTTGTTTTAGTTTTTAACGGGATTATTGTTCAACCTTGCCCTTTCTAATTCAGGCCAATGGTATTCCTTATTTTAAAACATTCTTTATAAGAGTATCACGTTAGTCCACCATTTACCATCTTCAATTTCTTAATATATTCATATTTTATAGCAGTTTTTATTTAAAAGAAAGGACGAGGCTGTCCAGTAACCCGTGTATGTTGGCTGCATTGCACCCCCTCCCTTCCCCTCTGACACCCCCCTTTTCCTTCAAACTCGAAGAGCCATTTCGGACTGGAGTGCAAGGAGCAGGGCCTTATACCTTGCAAAACCCTTATTTAGCCCTATCCAGGGTAATACCAATTCTTTGGTATTATTGTAAATTTTCTTAGTATTGCTATTTTTCCATCATAGCAAATTTGTGTACCTTGTATTTCCTTAATTCTTGTTAAAATTGCTATTTTAAATAGCAAATTTTCTTATTTTTGTGTCAAATAGCTATTTTATATAGCAAATTTCCTTATTTTTGTGTTAAATTGCTATTCTATATAGCAGATAAGGTACTTTTGTACTATTCTCTCTCTTGTTATCCCCTATATTTAAATAATATTGGTTTGATAAGAGCACTTTGTGGGTTTCTCCCTGCATTGAGGTATTATTTGGTCTTTTTACCAATTTTATATCACACTGTTTTAATTTTCCTTAAATTGTTTTCACTTCCGCGCACTCCCTCTGTTCCATGGGAAACAACCGTCATAGACTCCACCTCCACAATTACCTCCCTTAGACCAACCTATTGGTAATGCCCCTGCTGGTTTATTCCCCACTTATACCAGCCTACACTTCCAAATCTCTCCTTCTTTTAACCCTCCAGGATGGCAACTTGTATTTTATTTAAATAAATGCATATAGTATTGTACATAATTTAAATAATCTACTTTTATGTATAAATTAATCTGTTCTGTCTCATTTTTAACTGTAAAGTTCATTGTTTTACTTATAATTTTTATGTGGCCCTAGGAAGGTGACCGTTTGGTGACACGTAAGTCATTACCCTTATTGTATAAGGGTCATTACTAATATCCCTTTTAAATATTGTCTTAACGCCACTCTGGGGGGTCGTCTCTTCTTCATTGCCCAATTCTCACGAGGTTCCAAACAGACAGGGTCTTATGTTGGAGCATAACGGCTATATTCCCTCTCTGCAAGTGTCCAGCATTGAATCACGCATACTAATATTTATAAATAAAATACATAATTCAATTAAAATTAAATTACAGTACCAAATACCATTATGTGTTATATTGTTCGACCTAAATGCATTTGACCATGCAAATCCCCTTTCACAGAGGAGAGCTATTAAATCAGGCTCTACCCCTCCAAATAATTAATGAACATAAATTTCATATCTCCCCATTGCTTCTGTCTCCTTGTATATTACATAACCCAAACATGAGATTTACATCTATCTCTTGACTTAATTATGCACCTAAAACATATAGTGGCAATGCTGGACCACTTTGTGATCTGGAAAATCCCAATAATATTAAACATTTTGTTTACCTTAAATATATTAAACAACAGTGTAGTTTGTTTATCTCAAACATTCCACACATTTGTGTAATTATTTTCATTTCAAATAACATGTAAATTAAAGTATTTCTATTTGATATTAACACCTAATATGCAGATCACAAAGTTAAAAGACTCCAATAAACTCATTGCAGCATATACTTAACAAGGAGTCTAGTAATGATGATGCCACATATAATTATACGTGTTTTCACCATCACTACTTATATAAATTGGGCTATTCTCTTCCTTCCTCTTTCTTTTTAACATTAATAACATCAATAGAATAGTAGTAGTAGTAACAATAATACAGCATCATCATAGTACTTCAACAGTATAAAATAATCATTCTAAATGCAATTTAATTGAGGTATTAATGGATGCAATGATCATTTCTAGTTCCATATATTTTCTAATGAAATGCTACATTGTTTACATTTATAAATAGCAAACTTAATGTCAATGTCGTTCTTTGTGCAATTTTTTGTATTTCAAAACGGATTGACCTACTTGCTACTGCAAGTTACGAAATCCGACACCAGAGCCATGTTTTTAAATTGCTGTCAGCCAATAAAAATTCCGCTTTTTAACAGCGTTAGGCACGGCGTTGTCCAATTAATGTGTAATGCGTATTTAACGCCTTTTGAATAATAAAGTAAAGCTGTTTTTAAACTACTAGATTTTTATCAAAGCACCGCACCCACACTGCAATGTATCTTATATTATAAATGGTTCAGCCCAGTCAAATCGGGCTGACCATATTATTGCCGTTTTTGGCTTTTTAACGCAGAGTTTTTATGTTTAGCAGTGTGCTCGGGCAATGGTTTTTTAACCGAAGTCCCGAGGGTAAACAACTCCATACCATACCGAGCGGACACCATGCTAAATGCTTGAAATGCACTAAGTGATCCTGTGACCTAGTTTTTGACCCGGCATAACCCATATTCGAACTTGACCTAGATATTGTCTAGATAAAACTTCTGACCAAGTTTGGTGAAGATCGGATGAAAACTATTTGAATTAGAGAGCAGACACTGCTGTGGATGCCGCCCGCCCGCCGCCAAGGTGAAACTATAATACGTCCCGTTTTTTTAAAACGGGCATTTTAAAAGCGATATGGTCAAGATTTTGTACCATTTATCAATGCTTTATTTTGTTAACAGTATTTTATTATGTTGCACATACATAAAACCTTAAAATAAACAAGAGATGTGTTTGTCAGAAACACAATGCCCCCTTCTGCGCCGCTTTGATACATGTTTTTACCTTTGACCTTGAAGAATGACCTTGACCTTTAACCACTCAAAATGTGAAGCTCCATGAGATACACATGCATGCCAACTATCAAGTTGCTATGTGAAGGGACATAGAAGTTATGAGCATTTTTCGAAAACTTAACGCCAAACCTAAACGCAAAAAGTGACGGAATGACGGACGCTCCGATCACTATATGCCCTCCTTCGGGGGCATAACAAGAGTGCCACCTTGTCACAAATACGCCGATTAAAATGTTTGGTTTACATAGATATAAGGATATATGATGGCTAAACAAATAATGGATACAAGAATCATTGCACTGCGATAAAACCAGTTCTTCAAAGTTCAACATATTAATCCAGTTTAAGTAAAATACTGTGCACTCTGATATTAAGTTTTTGACACAAAACTTTTTTAGAATAATACCCTCCATCCAAACTCAAGTAATTCAGCAAAAACTGTTTTTTTTTTAATATTTTAGCAACAGAGAGATTGATCTTCATCATACTAGCCCAACATGCAATTCAAAGCTTAGTCTAAATTACCACAACCTACACAAACATTTCAGTGCTATACCTCCATTCAAATCCAAGTTATCTGGCTGAAACGGTTTTTCAATTTATAGTTACAGTGATCTTGACTTAATATGGCTAGCACCAAATTCAATCTAAAGCTAGGTCTGCCTGTCAGCTAACTTCATACCTTTTCTTTGTGAGAAACCTATCTAACGTTATTGAGTGGAAACGATTGTTTTATATTTAATAGCAGTGACCTTGACCTAGATCTGACCAGACTCAAATCCAATCCAAAATGTAAGATAGGTTTCTATGCAAGCTACCTACACACAAAACTAGAATGCATTTACTCCGTTCAAACTTAAGTTATTGACCAGAAACTGTTTCATATCTTTTCTGATATTAGTTTGATTGACGTTGACCTGGCTAGCCCCCAAAACAAAAAACAAACAAACCCAAGCTAGGACTTCATTCAAATTAAAGTTAGTGACTAAAAACCACCTTAATGTACTAGAAACAGACAACATTAATATGACACAGTTGGAATAGATCAATGAATAATGAGGAAGTTCTTCATGCAATTTGGCTATTTATCAAACTTGGTTGAATAATATACCCCATACATTTACACCAAGCTTCGAAGTAAATTTTTGCTATTTTTACAACTCAAGTGTCATAATTCTAATGTGCTTGATGCAATCTTGCTGGTTATCGAATTTGCCGAGATATTATGCCCATAAACAACATAAGCTAGTATCATAATGATAGGATTAAAAGAGTTTGAGTAATTGAACATACATCGTTCTCCTTGACACCTCCTGTCCAATGACCCGCCTGCCCGCCAAAGGCATTGTCACAATATGCCCACACAATTTTAGAACCTGCATAAACAACAGAAACTCAAACCACTTACGTTTTACATCCAGATGTCGATGGCCGCAAGTATGTAGATATTTTAAGGCGCTTATCAGTTGTTTGAACAAATTCAAGTTTATTGCATATTGCTGTTCTCGATTGGTAGCATTTTGCAGCTTTGAATAACGCTTCATATGTTCACACAGATTTATGCCTGTTAATAAATATCACATACATTTATTTAAGTTATATTAACAGTAGTTCATACATCACTCTCTACCTTTCAAAAAATAAGTAAATCTTTTATGTTTATTCAATGCCTATGATATAAAATTTACATCTGGCTATACGGGCATGACTAAAATGTGTCCTATAATGATTGATTAAGTGGTGTTGCGGCAGTTTATTTATACGAGGATATATTTATAGCAAAACCAGTGATGCTATTATCACAACTCAATATTTTTGTTATCACCGAGTTGGTTCATAATACAATTGTCAGTGGTTCGAGTGCAGTTTAGAAATAGTTTTGTCCCCTGATGGGGCATGGGTAGTTTTGACAACTTGTGAATGATTTAAACAAACTGAGTAAAGGAACATTATTAAATATTACACAATAAATATTTAACCAAACCCTTGCATTTTCACACCTTAAAATCGATTTTTAGCTCTTGGGACCCACATATGCAGCAGACTGGAAAACATTGAACAACTTTTAAAGTGACAGTCCATAGCTATATATATGAGCAGAATCGTAAGAAAACGTGTTTTTATTGAGAATATCACTGAAAATTAGGTTGAAATCGGTTGACAACAAATAATATAGCGATTTTTATTTTGGGGTCGAGTACGGTAAAATACGAAAACTACCAAATTACTATTCATGATTCGACACGTTAATTCCAACCTAAACAAACAAAATTTTGGATACGCGAATTTAGCGGAGAGAAGGTAAGAACAAATGCAAATACATATGTTACAGACGGAAACTGAGTTGCAACGATACGTTTTTGCTAAATCTATGTATTTATCTTCCATATGCTAATAATGTTTAGCGAAAGCTAAATATAGATATAATTTGCATAACTCGCAACGCTGCAATGATTTTCGCCTATTGCATGTATTTATGATCATTTATATATTATTTTATCGATTCAAAACCGATTTTGAGCAGGTTTTCGATGTCAACCTTGATAAAAATATTTTTCAATGAATTTATATAAAGTGTATTTCTCGCTATATGATTTATATGCAAAACAACGATGGACTGTCACTTTAAAGAGGAGCACCTTAAAATATGCCTAGCAGTTAAGGAGATGTTGTTTGAAGCAAATTATTGGCAACTGATGAAGGACGCCCCCAGAGAGCCCTCCACCACAACATTCCACCATAAGCACTTTGTGCTCAGGTGAGCTATAATGAAAAAAAAACATGCAAAAAATTAGAAAACACACATTTTTAGGTTTTTGTTATAGCATCATTATGTTGAATAATGAGTTGATTTTTTTTAAAAGAGACTAGACTTACCAGCATGTTCAAAGAAGATCTCTACCGTTGTTTCTTTACAAATCAGCCCCAAACATAACACAATATTGAGATGCTTCAAAGAACATGGAAGTTTGGCTTCGGTCGTCTTAAATTGGTTTCTCTGGACCTGAAAAAAGGCATTTCCTTTCATCTAGATGCTTGTGGAAGACAGCAATATGAACTATACCTTTCAATATTTCATGACCTCAATTTTATTATTAGCAACAAGTAAATGGTAAAAAAAACAAAGAAGCCCTCAGAAATGCACAATCAAACAGAAAAACATGTACATTTAACATGCTGTTGGCATATTTACAACGAAAACAAGTTTGGCAGTCAAATTTTTTATTACAAAGTTGAAACAGGTATTGGCAAAATGTATGGTTAAATCAAACCCAGACCATGATCTAACAGATATTCTATTGAAACAAGTGTGCCGCGGTCGGAGACATATGCCCCTCCAAACAGGGCTTTGAACTAGTGACCCCAATTTCAATAGCAGTCATCTACTGTCCAAGGCCAATGTGCATGTGAAGTATCAAGCCAATCTGTCAATTGGTTGACGAGGTATTGATCGGAAACGATTTTTAAACTTAGTGTGGTAGTGACCTTGACATTTGACCTAGCGACCCTAGTTTCAATAGGGGTTATCTAATGTCCAAGGCCAATGCTCTCGTGAAGTGTCATGCCAATTGGTCAATTTGTTGACAATTTACTGATCGGAAACAATATCCCCACTTAGTGTGATAGTGACCCCAATTTCAATAGGGTCATCTACTGTCTTAGGCCAATGCACATGTGAAGTTACAAGCCTATTGATCAATCCGTTGACGAGATATTGATCGGAAACGAACTGGTCTACCGACAGACAGACCGACATCCAGCAAAACAATATACCCCTTCTTCTTCGAAGAGGGGCATAATAAATATCAAAACAAGATTGCCAAGATGTTGTTTTTTTCCTGATCATCTGAATACAAATTTTCAGAAGCTAAAAATGAAACAACCAATTGATCATTCTTCAACATATTGTGGCAAAAATTGACCGACAGAGCATCATAAAAATATAAACTTGTTTATTCCCCTTTTGATGTAATCAGATGCAGGCTTTATGTACAGTCAACAATGAGCTCTTCATACAATCATTGAGAACTGTTTATTCTTGAATTATGTTAGTGATAGTTAAAACAAGAGGGCCTGACCTGTTCTGTGCATCTCAAGATGTCATTATAACAAATGTTGTAACCAACTTTCATGAAAAGTGAATAATCTTGCGGCCATATTTTCAACATAACAAAACCATTTTCGTACACATCCATGATATCATTAAAACAAATATTCTGACCTAATTTCATTAAGATTGGACAATACATGTGACTTTAAGAGAGCTAACAAGTTTTAAACATTACCATATAAGGAAAAATGCCCCGCCCTCTGGTGGCCATGTTTTTCAACCAACTGGAACAATTTTTGAACTCGTCCAAGATATCATTGGGACAAATCTTGTGACCAAGTTTCATGACGATCCGACAATAAATGTGGCCTCTAGATTGTTAACAAGGTTTTACTAAAGCCATAAAGCCATATAAGGAACACGTGCACCGCCTAGTGGGTGCAGACCGCACATCTATTTTTCTTTTTAAAGGTGAAGGGACCTATCTCAATACTTCAATCAAAAAGGAGGGGGGGGGGGGGGGGGGGGGTTGGGCATGAGAAGGATGTATAGTGTAGGGTTGTGGTCATTTATTACATTATCTTCCAAAAATAAGAAAAATATAAATATTTTAATTTTGGGGTGGAATAGGGAATTCTTGGGTGGGATGGTTGGACGGTCTTTCAAAACTAAAATTATTACAAGATGGTGCAAACGATCGGCTGCGGCACTAGTTTTAAATTATTTTTTCTTTTTTTTTAGATGTCACAGTGACCTTGACTTTTGACCTAGTGACCCAGAAATGGGTGTGGTGTGTATAACTCATCAATGTGCAGCTATATATTAAGTTTTAAAGTTACAGGTGGAAGCAATTTGATTTTAGAGCCAATGTTAAAGTTTTAGCATGACGCGGACGGCAGACGAACTGGCTATGACAATACCTCGGGTTTTCTCCCAAAACAACCAAGCTATAAATAAATATTTGTGTTTTGAATAACCATGTTTAAAAAAAATCCTCTTTGTTTGGGGGGGGGGGGGGGGGGTCGGGGGATGAGAGGGGGGTATAGAGTGAGGGTGTGGTCATTTATTAGATGATCTTTCAAAAATAAGAAAAACATGGAAAATCAAATATTTAATTTTTTTTGGGAGGGGGGGGGGGGGGGTTCTGGGGTGGATGGTTTGGGTGGAGTCTATTGTGGTATGTCAGGTAAGTTTTCTTTTGTCAAAGTATGAATCAAATGTGATCATAAATAAAGAAGTGATGGCGATTTTAGCAAAATTGAACAAGAGGGCCTGAAAGGCCCAAAGTCGCTCACCTGAGATAACACGATATTATTGGGACAAATCTTCTGACCAAGTTTCATGAAGATCGGAAAATAAATATGGCCTCTAGAGTGTTAACAAGGTTTTACTATAGCCATATAAGAAAAAATGCCCCGCCCCTGGCTGCCATGTTTTTCAACCAACCGGCATCATTTTTGAACTCATCCAAGATATTATCGGGATGAATCTACTGACCAAGTTTCATGAAGAGCGGACAGTAAATGTGGTCTCTAGAGTGTTAACAAGATTTTACTATAGTCATGTAAGGAAAAATGCCCCGCCACTTGGAAGCCATTTTTTTCAACCAAACATAATTATTTTCAAACACATCCAAGATATTATTGAGACAAATCTTCTGACCAAATTTCATGAAGATTGGACAATAAACGTGGCCTCTAGAGTGTTAACAAGGTTTTTACTATAGGCATATATAGCAATATAAGGAAAAATTCCCCGCCCCCTGGTGGCCATGTTTTTAAAACAACCAAAACCATTATCAATCTCATCCAAGATATTATTGAGACAAATCTTCTGACCAAGTATCATGATGATCGGAAAATAAATGTGACCTCTAGAGTGTCAACAAGGTTTTACTTTAGCCACAAAAGGAAAAATGCCCCATCCCCGTAGTGGCCATGTTTTTCAACCAACCGGCATCATTTTTGAACTCCTTCAAGATATTATTGGGATGAATCTTCTGACCGAGTTTCATGAAGATCGAACTATAAATGTGGCCTCTAGAGTGTTAACAAGATTTTACTATAGCCATATATAGTCATATAAGGAAAAATGCCCCGCCCCTTGACTGCCAATTTTTCAAGCAAACATAACCATTTTCGAACTCATCCCAAGATATCATTGGGACAAATCTTCTGACCAAATTTCATGAAGATTTGACAATAAATGTGGCCTCTAGAGTGTTAATAAGGTTTTACTAAAGCCATATTAGGAAAAATGACCCGCTCCCTGGCGGCCATGTTTTTCAACCAACCGGCTTCATTTTCAAACTCGTCCAAGATATTATTAAGATGAATCTTCTGACCAAATTTCATGATCATTAGACAATACATGTGACCTCTAGAGTGTTACAAGGTTTTACTAAAGCCATATAAGGAACAAGAGTGTCAAACTGTCACAAGATACGCCCGTTCGAAGGTTTTGGACACCATGCTCAATGCTTGAAATGCACTGAGTGACCTCGAGACCTAGTTATTGACCCGGCATGACCCATGTTTGAACTTGACCTAGATATCATTTAGACGTAACATCTGACTAAATTCGGTGAAGATCAGACGAAAACTACTTCAATTAGAGAGCGGACATCATGCTATATCAGGTGTTTTTTTTGCCCGATTTTATAGCCGAAATTCGGCTATGTTCCCAATCCCAACTAGAGCTTTGTCACTGAATGTGACTTATACCCCCATACCACTTTGACGCAGGATAAAAAGTTGTTTAAAAGTTTCGGATGAATACAATTTGAATTAGAGTCCGGACAAAGTGGCGCCGTTGAAAATGCACTAATTGACCCTATGACCTAGTTCTTGACCCGACATGACCCATATTCGAACTTGACCTAGATATCAACTAGATGCAACTACTGACCAAGTTTGGTAAAGATCGGATGAATACAATTTGAATAAGAGTCCGGACAAAGTGGCGCTGTTGAAAATGGACTAATTGACCCTATGACCTAGTTTTTTACCTGGCATGACCCATATTCGAACTTGGCCTAGATATCAACTAGATGCAACTACTGACCAAGTTTGGTGAAGATAAGATTTATACAATTTGAATTAGAGTCCGGACAAAGTAAAATGCACTAATTGACCCTTTGACCTAGTTTTTGACCCAGCATGACCCATATTCGGACTTGACCTAGATATCAACTAGATGCAACTACTGACCAAGTTTGGTGAAGATCGGATGAATACAATTTGAATTAGAGTCCAGACAAAGTGGCGCCGTTGAAAATGCACTAATTGACCCTATGACCTAGTTTTTGACCCGGCATGACCCATATTCGAACTTGGCCTATATATCAACTAGATGCAACTGCTGACCAAGTTTGGTGAAGATCGGATGAATACAATTTGAAATAGAGTCCGGACAAAGTGGCCCCTTTGAAAATGCACTTATTGACCCTATGACCTAGTTTTTGACCCGGCATGACCCATATTCGAACTTGGCCTAGATATCAACTAGATGCAACTGCTGACCAAGTTTGGTGAAGATCGGATGAATACAATTTGAATTAGAGTCCGGACAAAGTAAAATGCACTAATTGACCCTTTGACCTAGTTTTTGACCCAGCATGACCCATATTCGGACTTGACCTAGATATCAACTAGATGCAACTACTGACCAAGTTTGGTGAAGATCGGATGAATACAATTTGAATTAGAGTCCGGACAAAGTGGCGCCGTTGAAAATGCACTAATTGACCCTATGACCTAGTTTTTGACCCGGCATGACCCATATTCGAACTTGGCCTATATATCAACTAGATGCAACTGCTGACCAAGTTTGGTGAAGATCGGATGAATACAATTTGAAATAGAGTTCGGACAAAGTGGCCCCTTTGAAAATGCACTTATTGACCCTATGACCTAGTTTTTGACCCGGCATGACCCATATTCGAACTTGGCCTAGATATCAACTAGATGCAACTGCTGACCAAGTTTGGTGAAGATCGGATGAATACAATTTGAATTAGAGTCCGGACAAAGTGATGCCTTCCGCCCGCCGCCCGCCGCCAAGGGGTTTCACATAATACGTCCCGTATTTTATACGGGCGTATAAAAATGCAGTCGTCGAAATTCGCACTAGCCCGACAGCAAAAAACTAGTATTTTTTCTTTCGGGCTTGTAGGAAATCCAATATTACAAGCCCGACGTGCTTGTAAAATTCAGAAAACAAAAAACGAGTTCCACTTTCATTTTCAATATTTATAAATAAAGTTTTAAGCCGCTTATATCAACTGCCGCTTATGTATTTAACACATGGCGAGGTATAAAACCCGGAAATATCCGGAAAACCCGGAAATCTTTTAGGTAAAACCCAGAACCGATATAAATGGTTATAACTTCATTATTATTCGTCCGATATTAATTATAATGGTACCGTTGTAAAGAAGATCCTCTACAGATTCTAACCATATCAAAATATTTTATGGCAGGGTCGTAGTCGGCCTGTAAATCGCGGACAAAGTCGGCCTGTTTTAACAAATTTTTTTACACACGCAAATGCCGTAAAGAAAACCCGGAACCGATATAAATGGTTATAACTTCATTATTATTCGTCGGATATTAATTATAATGGTACCGTTGTAAAGAAGATCCTCTACAGATTCTAACCATATCAAAATATTTTATGGCAGGGTCGTAGTCGGCCTGTAAATCGCGGACAAAGTTGGCCTGTTTTATATCGGTTCCGGGTTTTCTTTACGGCATTTGCGTGTGTAAAAAAAACGTTAAAACAGGCCGACTTTGTCCGCGATTTACAGGCCGACTACGACCCTGCCATAAAATATTTTGATATGGTTAGAATCTGTAGAGGATCTTCTTTACAACGGTACCATTATAATTAATATCGGACGAATAATAATGAAGTTATAACCATTTATATCGGTTCCGGGTTTTACCTTAAAGATTTCCGGGTTTTCCGGATATTTCCGGGTTTTATACCTGCCCTTTAACACATTGCGCACATGTGCTGCGCAATCAGCCGAAGCACATGGTTTTGTGGTTCCCGGATTACTATTATGAAAATAAATGTTTTGCGTTGCGTTCGGTACACAGAGGGTGTAATGGCCGAACAGTTATTGAAATACGTCGCGGGGGCGAAACCTGGAAAGCGAGCGCCAACTCAAGTTTCTATTTTCTGGTGGTTTGCTCTCTCTTTTGCGTGGGTATATGGGATACTGTTCTGCTAATTTGTACCTAAACTGTATGTATATATTTATAATTTTGATTAGATTGAAATCGTGTGTGAAAGTAATTTATTCTTGTTTCAGGATACAAAAGAGTCTGGATCAGATGAGGAAGCTGACTTGGAGGTCGATGAGGATGAAATAAATCAGAGAGTTTTAATGTATTCTCAAGATTGTTGAATAAATGAATGCTTCTTTTGATGTTTTATGTTATTTTTATCTGCATTTTAATAAAAAAATGTTTGGGCTAGTAAAAGCTGACTCGGGCTAGTACAAATTCCCATATTACTAGCCCGACTTGCTTGTAGATTTAAATCTGAATTTCGATGACTGAAAATGACCCGCTCCCTGGCGGCCATGTTTTTCAACCAACAGGCATCATTTTCGAACTCTTCCAATATATTATTGGGATGAATCTTCTGACCAAATTTCATAAATATTGGACAATAAATGTGGCCTCTAGAGTGTTAACAAGATTTTAGTTTAGCCATATATAGCCATTTAAGGAAAAATGCCCCGCCCCTTGGCAGCCATGTTTTTCGAGCAAAGGTTACCATTTTTTAACTCATCCAAGATATTATTGGAACAAATCTTCTGACCAAGTTTCATGAAGATCGGAAAATAAATGTGGCCTCTAGAGCGTTAACAAGGTTTTACTATAGCCATATACGGAAATAAAGAGAAAACTGCCCCGCCCCCTGGCGGCCATGTTTTTTCACCGATCTAGACCATTTTCAAACTCGTCCGAGATATCAATAAAACCAATGCTTTGACCAAGTTTCATGATGATTGGGTAAACATTGTGAGTTCTAGAGTGTTCACAATGTTTCTGTATAGCCATATTTGGAATACTGCCACGCCCCCTGGTGGCCATGTTTTTCAACGGACCGGAACCATTTTTGAACTCAACCAATATATCATTTAGACAAACATTTTGACAAACTTACATGAAGATTGAGCATCAAATGTGACTTCTAAAGTGTTCACAAGGATTTTCTTTTTTTTGACCTAGTAACCTAGTTTTTGACCCAGCATGACCCAGTTTCGTACTCAGTCGAGGTATCAATGGGAAAAATGTTCTGACCAAGTTTCATGAAGATCGGACAATAAATGTGGCCTCTAGTGTGTTCACAAGGCAAAATGTTCACGTCGCAAGACATACGACGGACAAAAGGCGATCACAAAAGCTCACCATGAGCACGTTGTGCTCAGGTGAGCTAATACTTTTGACCTTGAGAGTCAAGGTCATTTAAAGGTCAAGGTCAAATTCAACTTGCCAGGTACAGTACCCTGATGATAGTATAAAAGTATTTGAACTTTGAAAGAAATAGCCTTGCTACTTTGGAAGTAAAGTGGATCTTAACACAAAATTTAACCAAATATTCAAATTTACTTAGTCAAAAAAGGGCAATAATTCCGTCAAAATGCCAACCAGAGTTATGCAACTTGTCCTGTACATTCCCCTTATGATAGTTAGCAAGTGTTCCAAGTCTGAAAGCAATAGCTATGATACTTTAAAAGTAAAGTGGACCAAAACACAAAACTTAACAACATTTTCAATTGTTTAAGTATAAAGGGGACGTAATTCTGTCAAAATGCCAGTCAGAGTAACATAACTTTGCCTGCACAGTCCCCTTATGATAATTAGTGAGTGTTGCAAGTATGAAAGCAATATCTTTGATACTTTAGGAATAACATGGACCTAAACACAAAACTTGACCAAATTTTCAATTTTCTAAGTATAAAAAGGGCACATAATTCTGTTAAAATGCCAGCCAGAGTTATCTCACTTTGCCTTCCCAGTCCCCTCTTGATAGTAATTAAATGAACCAAGTTTGAATGCAATCGCTTTGACACTATGAGAAAAGTGGACCTAAACACAAAATTTAACCGGATGCCGATGCGGACGCTCAGGTGATGACAATAGCTCATTTTTTTTCAAAAAATAGATGAGCTAAAATTGCCCTGCCCCTTGTGCCCATGTTTTTCAACCAACCAGACCTATTTTTCAACACATCTAATATATCATTGGGACAAATCTTCTGACCAAGTTTCATGATGATCGGACAATAAATGTGGCCTCTAGAGTGTTAACAAGGTTTTACTAAAGCCATAAAAGGAAAAATGCCCTGCCCCCTGGTGGCCATGTTTTCAACCGACCCAAACCATTTTCAAAGTCGTCCAAGATATAATTAGGATTAATCTTCTGTCCAAGTTTCATTAAGATCGGACAATAAATGTGGCCTCTAGAGTGTTAACAAGGTTTTACTAAAGCCATATATAGCCATAAAAGGAAAAATGCCCCGCCCCCACGTTTTTATAACAACCGGACCCATTTTCAAACTTTTCCAAGATATCATTGGGACAATTCTTTTGACCAAGTTTCATGAAGATCTGACAATAAATGTGGCCTCTAGTGTGTTAACACGGTTTTACAATAGCTATATAGGGAAAAATGCCCCGCCCCCTTGGCGGCCATGTTTTTGAACCCACTGGAATCACTTTCGAACTCATCCAGGATATCGTTGGGACAAATCTTCTAATCAAGTTTCATGAAGATCGGAAAATAAATGTGGCCTCTAGATTGTCCAAAAGGTTTTACTAAAGCCAGATATATAGCCATATAAGGAAAAATGCCCTGCTCCCGGGTGGCCATGTTTTAATAGCAACCGTAACCATTTTCGAACTCGCAAAGATATCATTGGGACAAATGTTCTGACCAAGTTTCATGATGATCAAAAATGAATGTGGCCTCTAGAGTGTTAACAAGGTTTTACTATAGCCATATAAGGAAAAATGCCCCGCCCCCTGGCAGCCATGTTTTTCAACCAACCGGCATCATTTTCGAACTCGTCCAAGATATTATTGGGATGAATTTTCTGACCAAGGTTATGAACATATGCCAATAAATGTGGCCTCTAGAGATAAAAAGGTTTTACTAAAGCCATATAAGGAAAAATGCCCTTCCCCTTGACAGCCATGTTTTTCAAGCAAACTTAACTATTTTCTAACTCATCCAAGATATTATTGAGACCAATCTTTGGACCAAATTTCATGAAGACTGGACAATAAATGTGGACTCAACAGTGTTAACAAGGCAAATTTTGACGCCGCACAACGGACAAAAGTCGATCACAAAAGCTCACCATGAGCACATTGTGCTCAGTTGAGCTCAAAAACAACACATTTCTTATTCCAAAGTTTTTTTCAACAATTCTGATTAATGTTATTTAGGTTCTGAATCAGTTCTATAATTACCGGTATGTCATCTATAATTGCTGCATGCATATTGGTAATAATCTTAGCTTACCAACCACTATCAGTACCATACGGCATTTCAAATAAAATCAAGATAATAATATACATTTTTGTCTTTTTTGTGAACTGTTTAGGCAGTGGAAATTAAAAACTAAAAATAATTTTTATTCATTTTTTCAGTGCAAATCTGAAGAACATCTTATCAATTGGGGAAGGCCAACGGCTTGATTTAAATAAATTTGGGTACGAACAACTGTTCAATTAATTTCATTAACCATGTGACCCCCATGACATGGCCAGTTTAAACTATTAAAGCATAATTTGAGCAAAATTAGTAATTGGCCTTTTCAAAGTTCATTCATATCTTGAACCTGGGCTAAAAACTTGTAACCCCTGGGGCTTGGCAGGGTCAAGATATGAATGAACTTTGTAAGGGACAATTCTCACAAACTAAACATATCAAATCTAAAGGCCTTGTTGTTTCCGAGATGTAGATTTGAACAAACTAAATACAGGTCTGTTAAAGGATGTCACATAACAAATATAAAACCTCTGGATTTTGACATCTTTGTGTTAGATTTGAAATTCATTTTGCTATATAAGTCTATACAAATTATGTGACCCATATAGTGAGGCCAGTTTTGATCCCTGGGGCATAATTTTAACAAAATTTGAAGAGGTCAAGCATACAATATTACATAACAAATATTATACCTCTGAACCTTGCAGTTTCTGATGAGTTTTTTTTTTTAATTATTTAAAAATATTCTTACCCCTTACGACCAACATGTTTGTGTAGCGGACGAAAACAATTTGAACAACTTTGAAACAAGGAATGCACTCAAGGATCATTTGTTTGAAGTTTCTTAAAAATCTCCCAAGCGGTTGACTATGTGCTCAGTTTATGTACAAATAGCATAAAAACAAATATATAATTACTTTTACTATTAATATTACTTTTTAAATCTTATGTAAATGTACCTTTTTCCTGACAATTTCCTTTGTCCCAACATGAAGTAATTCGACCGTCCCAAAAGAACCTTTTCCAATTATTCTGGAATGTTTTGACTCATCTTCACCACGCCTTTCCTAATAATAAAAATACAAATGCTATTAATTATATAATAAAATTCCATTCAAAAGAGGACTATTGGTAAAATATTGTTTTTTACTCTAAATTCAAAAATACTTTAATTGCGGTACACAAATAATTACTTTCAAACTGATAAAAGCTTCTTCATCATTTATAACTCCTCCTTCCACCCCTCTTGTCTCTTTCTCTGTATTTTCAGCAAATTGTATGATCTCGTCATGTGTACCTTTTGATATTTCTCTGAAAAATTATGAACAAGAAACCATTTCAATGCTCATATAAATAACATTAGAGATACATATAAGATGCATAACCAACAAAACTGTTTTTGTGTGTCAGATTTTAAAAAAGCAATTTTTTTAATTAACAAAAGACGGATATATAAGTGATAGGCTTCCTTCTGATTTCTGTCAAAATACATACAATGACAAAGTTATATTTAAGCATACTTGTAGATAGTTACTCATTGTGTAATTCTGATAATTCATAATGTCATATGTATATATCAATGAGTATTAAACTATTTTAAATGTACAATGTATGCTTGTTTACTGATGTCTGCATTCGATTAGAATTAAATATATTATTAAACACTGAATGTGTTAAAGAACCCATCAGTTTAAGTACTTTACCAATTGAAGAGAGATACCAACTAGGTTTACATGCCAGATCTACCAAAATATAGAATGAAATAGAAGTGCTTATCTATAGATGTCTGAGAGCCAATAAACTGTGTCTAACTCTTAACCCTTAACTCTTAAATCAGCAACACACACGGGTTAGCAAATACCACCATACTGATTAATGTACAACTTGTGTTAAGTTGTGTTTTAAGGTCATTCAAATATTTTATACATCCACCCCATCATTAGAAGAATGGTGAATATGCTATTATGGAAGTGTTAACCTTGTTAACGCATTTACAGTAAAGTGTGACTGAATACATAAGTTCATTAAACGGAATTGTACATAAATTGTAACCTGTCAAAACATGAGGGGCAATTTGGTCATGTGCACATATTTATTCTTATTTCCTCTACTGAGAAAAATATTAATCGTTTGAACAGTTAAATAAGCAGGCTCTTAGAGGTACTGATACAGCATGTTAGGTGCACAGGGCAAGCCCTCATCCCCATGTTCAGCATCCTCTCCAGGTAATGAACAGGGGTGTCAATTGGCCCAAATTTGAAATCCGGAAAATTAAGCCGTAGGATAAAGGAAAGAGAGGGCCCAACCCCCCGAGCCCTAGCTTATTGTTCTTTTTTTATAGTCTTTCTAGGTGCAATTTCTGGTGAGTACAATGCGAAATATTATTAACCAAACCATCCGTAACACCGCAGGTGTATTTGTCATTCTAAACAAATGATATTAAGAACTTCGAAATGTAATTAACAAACCAGCGTATCCGAAAACGACTGTCCGAAAACATGTCGCGATACATCATTTGCAAATGAAATAAAATATGCATATCGTTTTACTGCAGAAAATGAAAACCAGTAACCTAGCAAATACGCAGTCAATATATAATTTGATTAACATATTGTTTTAAAATATGATATTGCAGTGCTTTACTTTGCCAGTGCCTGCTCATGTCAGTGCCAGCCGCTTACCAATCAGATATCAATAAATAAAATCGGTACCAAGCGCAAATGTCCGGAATGCCGACGATGCTATAATATTCATTCTGAAATGATGCCGCACTAAAATAATTTTGTCCCTACCCTCACCCGCCTTAAACAAACTCATCGGATTTACATTCACCTCAAAATCAACCCTGGACGGCTCAAATCCGGATTTCCGGAATAATCCGGAAAATTGACACCCCTGAATGAAGGTCCTGCGTCAAACGCTTTTCCATCAGATCTTTGGACAGATGCAGACGGTACGCTTGGTGTGGGCAACTGATTTGCTGTAATAAAGCAATTGGTATCCACTTGCATAGCAATCAACAATTAACGATTTTTATCAACAGCGTTTATAACTACAGATATTGTTTTACAATGAACATAATTTCAAAAGTTAAAAACAAATGTGTCTCATTAAACTAAATTCTACTTGTCATTATTTGTTTTAATAGAATGTTAAGTAGATCAATAACTGATAAAAAATATAATAGTAAATATCTCAGTTGATCGAACAGTGGAAAGCAATGGAGGTTGTTTGTACACAAAAAAATGTTTGATCGTCAGTTTCCAATTATAAAACATTTTAAAGAGCATGCCTTCTAGTATATTGATGTTTAATTTAATGAATTATGCATACACATAACAGCATAGTGACACACTGTGGATATTTCTTTTAAGTCTGAAGATTCACAACACGTCTCAGAATTTATTTTTTTTAAGTGTTGCTAGGACACAGATGCCTACACATTCTATACATACAATACATACATTATGATGGTTTTCATTTAGACCAAGTATTTTACAATCCAACAATATAATTTAACAAGTTATGTCTGAGACAGGAATTTTTCAAATATGACATTTGACCTCTAAGTTTGGCCTTGACATTTAAGGTAAAAAGACAGGTGTTACATGCCTTATGTTTTCTCATGATGGCTAACATTAATGCCAAGTCATTTTTAAATACATCAATACTTTACAAAGTTAGGGCTGTGACAGGCATTTTTATTCTGTTTTATGAACAATTTCGTTCTTTGACCATAAAGTGACACTTTGATCTACAAGGTAGGTAGACTGTTATTACATGTACCAGGTTATCTTATAATGGTTAACGATTGTAATTTCTTATTTTTAAACTCCATAAATATATAACTAAGAAAAAAACATTCACTAGGACACTATCAGATATTATCGGTATGTCTGAAAACGAACAAAACTGTTGACAGGTGACAAGTAAATGCCATTAGGTTAAGTCATTAAAATAATTGACCAGATATTACCCAATAAACTTTAAAAAGGCTATGGTTAATTGCAATATATCACGGTACTTACCGGTACAGTTTGACTTCAGAGAAATTTGATCTGACCCGTCTGAGAGGTTGTTGTTTGACATCTCGATCTGCAAAAATAAAAGAAACTTTAATACGACAAGAGCACCGCATAACGGGTGCCAACGCTCTGCTGCGGGTGCAGTTTTGAATAAATTAATGCTTGTCAGAATTGTTTTAGAGGTCACATCAACCTTGACCTTTGACCTATTGAACCAAAAATGTGTGTGGCGTGTAGAACTCATCAAGGTACATCTACATATGAAGTTTCAAAGTTGTAGGTGGAAGAACTTTGATTTTAGAGCCAATTTTAAGGTTTTAGCACGACGACGGCGGACGGCGGACGAGCTGGCTATGACAATACCTCGGGTTTTCGCCGATAACAGCCGAGCTAAAAATAAGAACATCCTTATTACTCTGATTGAAGTTTTAATGCTTGTTGAAGGAACAGTTTAACCCTTTACCACTTAAATACGTATTTTAACGCCTCTGTAGTCCCTCAGAAAGTTAAATTTAATTTAAGACTTTTCTAACTAGTTTCAAGTATTAAAGGCTTCCTTTCTAACCCTTAGATACTGATAAGCAACAAACAGCATAAGACCTGAACAGTTTGCGAGTTTTTACATAGCCATTTTCAATTTGCTTCTGAGTGGAAAAGCGTAAAACTAAATTATAATTTACCAAGGCTTTAAAGAACTCAAATCAGTGTGGATACATCAAATGTTGAGTAAAAACGTTAATCTAGTATATATCGAGAAAATAGATGAACATAAAGTATTAAGTCACAGTGCTGTAAAAAGTGAGTGCTATTTTCTAAAATTGTCCCAATATCTGTAGCTACTTAAACAAGTTTACATGTATATACGGTATATGCCGTGTATTGAAATAAATTTGACAGCTAAGTGATACATAAAAAAGAAAAAAAGGGAATATACTATGTCTAAAATTAAAAACAAAATTATTATAATGCTGCTGATGCTTCCAGTAGTATTAGTAGTAGAAGTAGTAGAAGTAGTAGTAATAGTAGTAGTAGTAATAGTAGTAGCAGTAGTATGAGTAGTAGAAACTTGACAATCGCGGTTTGAAAGTACCACTAGTAGTAGTAGTAGTAGTAATAGTAGTAGTAGTAAAAGTAGTAGTAGAAGTAGTAGTAGTAGTAGTAGTAGTAGTAGTAGTAGTAGTAGTAGTAGTAGTAGTAGTAGTAGTAGTAGAAGTAGTAGAAGAAGTAGGAGTAGTAGTAGTAGTAGTAGTGGCAATAGTAGTAGTAGAAGTAGTAGTAGTAGTAGTTGTTGTAGTAGTAATAGTAGAAGTAGTAGTAGTAGTAGTAGTAGTACTAGATACTTGATAATCGCGGTTTGAAAGTATCACTAGTAGTAGTAGTAGTAGCAGTATTAGTAGTAGTGTAGTTGTAGTAGTAGTAGAAGTAGAAGAAGTAGTAGTAGTAGTAGTAGTAGTAGTAGTAGTAGTAGTAGTAGTAGTAGTAGTAGTAGTAGTAGTAGAAGTAGTAGTAGTAGTAGTAGTAGTAGTAGTAGTAGTAATAGTAGTAGTAGTAGTAGAAGTAGTAGTTGAAGAAGTAGTAATAGTAGTAGTAGTGGAAGTAGTAGTAGTAGTAGTAGTAGAAGTAGAAGTAGTAGTAGTAGTAGTTAGGGCTGCAACAATATACCGGTATATCGGTATATATCGCAATACGCAATCTGCATATTGTATTGCGATATGATTTTCATCATACCGGTACGAAAATTTTACAAAAATTCATTCACATTTCGTCCAGAAAAGCCATCCGAAATAATGATAAAAAGGTAAACAAAACAAAGCAGTGTAAATTATTTTTTACGTAAAAAAAGCATTCTAAAAAGTGTATTATACGGAGTAGCGTTGTTACATGGGAGCATTCATTCGATGCTTTTGAACAGATTATCGTTGAATTAATTGCGCACAGCTGTAAATGTTTCGTTCGATTCTGATTTGAGCATTATTTGTAATCCGAATTTCGGAAACACGCTTCCAAATTTGAATGCTAACGCGACAATAAAAAATTATAGCGTCAAATAAAAAGTGCTTTATCCTTTGTCTCAATAAAAAGCGCGCGAAAATTATACAGACATGTAGAACGTCGCATGGAAAGTATGGGTGTATTTTGTGTTGTATAAAAACGGGAACATCACGTCAGCTGAATTACGCGTGTTCAGTGGGAAAAACGCCCCGGTTGGACGTTATTTCATCACATCTTTAAATAGTAACAATTGCAAAAATGTATTTGATACTTAAGAAAATTTGCAAATGTTTTTGTTTCTTATTATTCTTGAGCACATTTAAAGTAAATATTTACCAGAATTTGCTTTAAAATTGGAATTTATAGGATTATTGGGTAATTGGCAAGTTATAATTTTGGTACAAGTTAGCAATATATTGCGATATATTGCAATACGGGTTTTTGAACTGACAATATATTGCAATACGGTTTTTGGCGTATTGTTGCAGCACTAGTAGTAGTAGTAGTAGTAGTAGTAGTAGAAGTAGTAGTAGTAGTAGTAGTAGTAGTAGTAGTAGTAGTAGTAGTAGTAGAACAAGTAGTAGTAGTAGTAGTAGTAGTAGTAGTAGTAGTAGTAGTCGTAGAAGTAGTAGAAGTAGTAGTAGTAGTAGTAAAAGTATTAGTATTAGTAGTAGAAGTAGTAGAAGTAGTAGTAGTAGTAGTAGTAGAAGTAGTAGTAGTAATAATAGTAGAAGTAGTAGTAGATACTTGATAATCGCGGTTTAAAAGTAGCACTAGATGTAGTATTTGTGGTAGTAGTAGTAGTATTAGTAGTAATAGTAGTAGTAGTAGTAGTAGTAGTAGTAGAAGTAGTGGTAAAAGTAGTAGTAGTTGTAGTAGTAGTAGTAATAGTAGTTGTAGTAGTTGTAGTAATACAGTTGCATAAATGGCAAGAAGCAGTTTAAAGCACGTGAAACCGGTGCTCGCAACCAAAGGTGTCAAGTGATATATATATATATATATATACTGGCATGACATGTGATATGATACTGCGATGTGACAAAATCCACCTTATGGTAAAATATTTGGATTTTGAGTTTTATACTTTTTCGAGTAGTTCAATGATTTCTGATTACAACGGTATGTCTACTTTGTTAATGTGTTCAATATTGATATTGATATGAACTTTTATAAAATATGTTGTTACCATTTTTGCAAAGCGACGCCGCAAAATTACTGAGGTTATTCATAAAATAATTTAAAATATCAACCGACAGCAGGGGTTTTTCAGCACTGTCTGCGCCTCCGGGAAACGGATGCATTCCCAAAGCAAACAGACCCGTTCCCAATCGAATTTTGATTGCGTTTTTCCCAATTCCAAAATAGATAATCTTCCAAAATCGTAAAAAGTAAACATAATTTATATCGAAAGAGTGACTTCCCTTCCTTCGCGACGTAATAAAACCTTTAGTGACACAGATTTTTTGGTGTATTTGCCGGATGCATTTACTCTCAGCGATGACGTTCGAACTGTTCCGCATTATACAAAAGAGTATTTAGAGCCGCACAATACACATTCTATACCATATCTGTAGACGCTTATTTTCAATCATGGCTTCGCACATTAGTAAATATAATATTAAAAAACACGAAAAATAGACGCTAAAGGATGTGTAACGACATCATTGATGTTTTCGAAACGCTCAGAATCTTCCGAAATTACTGCCGCGAGTAACCCTGAACATACAGGCTCGGACGATACGCAGCAAAATGTAACAGCAACAGAAGTAATGCCAGGGCTGTCAATCACAAAATCTGCAAATGAATGCTCAGAGCCTTGTAAGAAAGTTGTAGTTCAATCGTCATTTAATACAATTAAAGAATTAAATGAAATACCCATGGCTCTATTTTAGCTCGGCCAAAAATGTTGCTGTAACTTGTGTTTGGGCAGTGTTTGTTTTGCATGGGTTTATATAAAGAAAAATGTTATACCACAGACTTATTTAACGCTTTCCCCGATAGATGCGTGTAATCCCGAGTCTATCGATTCCCCGATACATGCATTTATTACCGTCTCTATCGATTACGGCATACATGCGAATTTGTCCTTGTCTATCCATTACCCGATAACAGGGCTCAACATTAACAGTTGTCCTATTGCCCCTGGCAAGTAAAAGTTGGGTCCGGGCAAGTTATTTTATAATCTAGTTGTCCGCCCGGGCAAGTGCAAAAAAGAACAAAGAGCATTTAATTTAGACTTTAATTGCAGTAATCATTTTGTTAAATGTTCAAAATAAAAAAGGTTTTGTGGTGTATCATCTTGATCTTTATTAAAAATTATGAGATTTACAGTTAATGTGATATTTCATGTTTGGGCAAGCAGCTTTACGTTCAGGGCAAGTAGATTTTCTAAGTACTTGCCCGGCAGGGCAAGTTGGTTTTTCAGTTAATGTTGAGCCCTGCGATAATCCCGTATATTCCCAATGTCCATTTTTAAATGCAAATTCTGATTGATATTGACGACAAAAGTGCTTAAAAAACTCATTAACACAAACATCGGACATTTTTCTAAAGTATCACATGAATTTCGGCATATGTTTATATTTAAAGATCTGATCAAATAGGTGTCCAATCGGTACAAGGGTAGTCCAACACGCGTAAATAACTTAATGTGGTGTGCGCGCATCGTGTACAGTTAATGTTCTGTTACAAATTGTAGCCAGAAATAAATACATGTATATGCCCATGATATTTTCGTGCCAAGTCTTTGTTTGGACAAAAAGCGTGCGAAAATAGGCGTGAGTGTATTTATTTAAACACAAAAACTGCTTAGCGCAGACAACAATGTAAAAGCTTCGTATTGAATTTCCATTTAAGTATCGGGGTATCTTGCAAATGATTTATACATTTCCTTGAATAAAATAAACGCTGTATCATTATCATTTTTTAGTTCGTTAAATATTGCAACAATTATTGTACTGTATCTGATTGCACACAAAGTGCCGTGTGCAGTTCATGAATATTCTTTTACAACGACCAATTAACAGCGTCATCTATATTTAGATTTTATGCAATATGTACAAGTCATTTTCTGGAAATTTGGGAGAAAGTAAAAGTGATTTTTCGAAAATAAACCGCTTTTTTTCCATTTAATTTGTCATAATTATTTATATTTTATGTTGTCTGTGTATGTTTGTTTGGTTCTCATTTATCTTATGAAAATTAATATCGTAATGATAATGTTTAAAGCAAGTCCCATTTCCGAGATCATTTACGAGAATTACTTCGATATATTTACTGACATATAAAATAATGGTTTTGACAGACGACACGTGCTTATCTAAAGATATTATCGCTGCTTGATTGAGCAATAAAACAAAGACGCCGTCGGCGGTTTTCAGTAGGCCTTTTGTACTGACCAACATAATAATTAATCATGCATTAATTATCTAACATTTAGGGATAAAACACACTGGATACTAGACACTGGGCCATAAAACGCAATCGCGGTGGCTATTTTCAGTAGCACATGTGCAGGGTTCGACACTAAGGCACGTCCGACAGACATTGTCTAGTAAGATCGGTGGTCGGGCTAGTAAAACTGTGGGCTAGCTTGTCCGACTGGTCGTACATACAAAATCTATACTGATTCATATAACTATAACTAACCGAAAACCTTTTTCTTTTAATGTGTAAAATAACTATTGTATCCATTATTTACATCAGAACAAAACTAGCGTATATAAATAAACGCGGAGCATTCACATGATTGATCGCTATTTTTAGACGCGAAGGAGAGCTTCCCGCAGAAATAGCTTGTTTCCATTGGTAAAGTTGTCATGAATATTTACCCTTTGCATGCTGGGAAATTTGTAGTCTGCTAAAATGTGGTCTGCTGAATTTCTAAAATTAGCATTTTCTTCAATTTGTTTCAAAGAATACTATCAAAATAGCAAACAGTTTGGATCCAGATGAGACGCCACGTTCTGTGGCGTCTCATCTGGATCCAAACTGTTTGCAAAGACCTTCAAAATTTGGTTCCAGCACTGAAAGAGTTAATGATTTTCTGCAGTGTCGTAGAACTTTACATCATGTTTTTACGACTTCTGTCGAAAATCGGTATTGTCAATGTAAACATTTTGGCATAGCAGACGAGAGAATGTAATTTAAAGAATGGCTTTGTTCAAGATTGGATTTTCGTCCGACAAATAAGTTAATAAAGAAGAATCCGACGGTAAAACTGACACAGATTATGATGGAAAGGGCCTTGGAGCTGTGGTAGCATGGAGCACAGCGGTCAAAGAGGCCAGAATTTGATAACGTTTAATAAATGTCACTTGCTGTACAGACATCATTTGTTTAACTGGTGATAAACAGTGAAATTACAACAAACAATTTATGTTGTTAAATAGTTCTATTTTATGTTTTACTCTGTGCATCAAAATAACTTTCTTGTGTTCACTAATTATTTTCTGATAAAACCTGATTAAACAGTTACACGACACAATTCTGTTTATTTGCTTTGTCATTTATGGTCTAGTAGACATCAGATTCGGGCTAGCACATTTTAAGAGGAACTGGTCCGATGGTCTGGCAGTAAAAAAGTTAATGTCGAACCCTGATGTGTCCAGAAACTAACGAGTTTGGGTAATAAAGCACAGAGATTATGATCGTTAAACTGCATGGAGTCTGAAATTAAACAAAATGCAGACAATTCAAAAGATTAATCGCCGAATGTTTCAGTATACAATTCAATATTTTAAGGTGGGGTTCTCACTGCATTTCCTGTTGCATTCGCATACGCTTGTATTACTTGTTATATCCTCGTATTATTTATTAGAATACAGACTTAAAATGTATATAAGAAGGGAGAATTTATTTCTCTACAATATTTACATTGACACAAATGATGTAAAATGCAAGCAACTAAGAGAAAATTAAGCCCAAACAAGACAGGTGTAACAGTTGAGAATTTTTCCATTATTTTCCCAATAACCCTATTGAGATGGTGTAGTCAGGCTTATCAGCTGTATATGGAGTCACTGTTATCAGAACAGCAGGACTGGTATTGGCCTGGAGTGGCAGATCAGATAAGAAGTTTATCGGGGAAAGGGTTAAGCATGATTAATTCAATTTTTCCCCCCCAAAATGAGCCGTTTCACGAAACAAAAAGTCCCAAAATGGGCAATTTTGTCGATACAAAATTACCAATTTGGTTAGACTCCTTTTCCCAAAGTAGGCAGAAAAACCCCTGGACAGGCATGACCGACGCGTTTCTACAAGATCTGAATTATATACTTGCGTTCAATAACTGCAGGTTGGCCTTCCTATATAACACAGGATAATGGGTTATCATTTGAAATAAAATCGTCTTTTTGTATTTTCTTTAGCACAAATACCTTCCTTTAAACAAACGCGCTGCCAGCCTGGAGGCACGCCGATGTCAAGTGCAGGGCTTTTTTTAAGCGGCCCGTGCCGGGTTAAAATCGTCGCGGGCAAGTGATTTTCCAAAGTAGATAGTCTGCCAGGCAAGTCCGTTTCGTATTAGCATACTTGCGGTATTTTTTTTTCGACTTTTCCCCTTGTATCTATTTATTTTCTTTGGGTCAATATATTTGTTTATCAAGTACAAGTAAAACGAGATTTGATTGGTCGCTTGCATTGTATAAGCCAATCTAAACGCTCAAAACAAGTTCTACTCGGCAGACGTTTCAACATGGCGGACGGTAGCGTCCAGCCGATCTTTTCTATTTTTAATAAAAGTAACTCGAAACACTCAAAGGAACAAACCAAAACAACCGAAAAAGAAAGGAAAAAAATACAGTCAAACCTGAATTCAGCGGTCAGTCAAGGGAAATGATCAAAGTGACCGTTGTCCACAGGTGACCGTTGAATTCAGATCACAATTTTAAGAAGGTTGGTCAGTTGGTAGTATTACTACGTCGTTAGTCTCGTTACCCCACCCAGTCGTTTGCATACAGTGTAAAACAAAAACTCATTGCATTAGCAAAGCATAATAACAGCATTAACTTACGCGTGTACATTGAATAATAGAGAATAATATCTTTTAGATTGATTTAATTTCATATTGTTAAATTAAAGCAATGACTTTATCAACGCTGGTATAATTGTTTACTCATGCATCTCATTCATTCAGTAAATAAAGCTTGTCACGTTCCGTTGACATCACGTCCGTAAAAGTCTAACAAGAGTGCCAAACTGTCACAAGATACGCCCGTTCGAAGGTTTTGGACACCATGCTCAATGCTTGAAATGCACTAAGTGACCTCAAGACCTAGTTATTGACTTGGCATGACCCATATTTGAACTTGACCTAGATATCATTTAGATGTAACATCTGACTAAATTTGGTGAAGATCAGATGAAAACTACTTCAATTAGAGAGCGGACACCATGCTAAATGCTTTAAATGCACCATGTGACCTCGTTTTTGACCGGGCATGACCCATATTCCAACTTGACCTACATATCATCTAGACACAACTTGTAACCAAATTAGGTGAAGATCAGATGAAAACTACTTCAATTAGAGAGCGGACACCATGCTAAATGCTTGAAATGCACTAAGTAACCTCGTGACCTAGTTTTTGACCCGGCATGACCCATATTTAACCCTGAGCTACATATCATATAGACACAACTTTTGACCAAATTTGGTGAAGATCGGGTGAAAACTAATTCATTTAGAGAGCGGACACCATGAAATCCTTGAAATGCACTAAGTGACCCCATGACCTAGTTTTTGACCCGGCATGACCCATATTCCAACTTGGCCTAGATATTGTCTAGACTCAACTTCTGAGCAAGTTTGGTGAAGATCGGATGAAAACTATTTGAATTAGAGTCCGGACAAAGTGGCGCCGTTGAAAATGCACTAATTGACCCTATGACCTAGTTTTTGACCCGGCATGACCCATATTCGAACTTGGCCTATATATCAACTAGATGCAACTGCTGACCAAGTTTGGTGAAGATCGGATGAATACAATTTGAAATACAGTCCGGACAAAGTGGCCCCTTTGAAAATGCACTTATTGACCCTATGACCTAGTTTTTGACCCGGCATGACCCATATTCGAACTTGGCCTAGATATCAACTAGATGCAACTGCTGACCAAGTTTGGTGAAGATCGGATGAATACAATTTGAATTAGAGTCCGGACAAAGTGATGCCTTCCGCCCGCCGCCCGCCGCCAAGGGGTTTCACATAATATGTCCCGTATTTTATACGGGCGTATAAAAAGCGGATTCGGTGTCATAAACCGATAGTACTGTGTAATTGTACCATTCTAATTCAAAGAAATAGCGGTCATTTAATTTAGCAATAAATACTTTTAACAAGTCATAAACTCTGACATATTTTCTTTTGAAGATACCCCCACAATTAGCCCTGGAAAAGAAACCTTCTCAACACCTTATAATTTGTTTACTCGCAGCTGGCCGCTTTTATAATATCATAGACAATTACTGCTTTCAGACGCTTTAAACGCAAAATAGACGGACAAATAATCTGCTGTGTTTTTAATTTTCGCGACTCGAGACGACTGACTCGTGACCGTTGATTTCAGGTCAAACATGAATTTCGGAGTGGAATATAGTGGCCGTTGGCCGTTATGGTCAGGTGGCCGCTAAATTCAAGTGTAGTATAGAGTGTTTTTCGTCGGGGGGATTCCAGACTGACCGTTGTCTGCAGGTGACCGGTAAATTCAGGTGGCCGTTAGGTCAGTTTCGACTGTATATGAAAATGAATCACGAAAGCGTAAACTGTGAATAACTTGTATGTTACATATTCACAGTTCAAAATAGTGAGAAACTCTTCATTAAAGACATCATGATGATTTTCAATCTCTGAACAATCATTTTGACAGTACTATTTTAAACCCTCCCCCCTTTTAATCTATGCCATAACTTGTATAGATATAGTGACAAGTATATCGTTTTAAAATTTTAATAGTTATAAACTTTTCATATGTATTGTATTCAATAGTGACTATTCAATGAAATAAAACTGTCCAGATTTTGTTTTGTTGACAACTTTATATTATAAAAACGATTAGTATTTTATCGTTGATAAATTGAATATAGCTGAAATTAAATCTAGAATTATAATGCATGTGAATCAATGCTTTAAAGATGAAATGACAATAAAAAATTGACTTCAAAATAGGGCAACCAGTTTTTAATGAGGGCAAGTAGATGTTCAAAGTAACTTGCCCCCCGGGCAAGTGAGTGTCAATTTCTTATGTTAACCCCTGCAAGTGTTTGAACGTTACATTATGTAGCGTCAACCTAATAACACGTTGATTGTAAGATTCGTTGTGTTTTCCGCAGGCTAATCATGGGCGACACTTTCCGCCTTTATGATATTTTTCGTTAAAAGAAAGTTTCTTCTTATCAAAAATCGAGTTTAGATGGAAGAGTCGTCCCTGCTGCGGACTTCACGGTCTTATCTGGGAAGACACTTTAAGCCCTTTTAACAGAGCAAGGCTCATATCATATATGTTTTGTAGTTCAGACACGGCATGACTCAGTGCAGAGTAAGAATTATCATTTACTTGAGATTTTCAATAACAATGTAAGATGCATTTTATTATAAAATATAAAATAGAACGATTTGTTAAAAATAAAATCCTTCAATGTTAACCATAATTTGTCTCAATCCTTAACCACAAATTATCAGTTACAAATACTAGCAATAACCACGCACCTGCTATGCAAATTATTGCGCAATCGGTGTTCAGGCAAAAAGTTGACCGAAAAATGTGGGGTGTTTTTAACGCTTCACTACGAGCATGAAAGAAGTAATCCAAATGAAAAATTTGCATATGTGGGAGGAGATATGTCCAAATAAGCAGTATCTGACCTTGCCATGACCGGAAAATAAAAAATCATTGCTCAAAAGTGAAAGTAAAAAATTCGAAGGCCAATATTTTGCAGAAAGAAGGCAGATTCACTTGAAATTTAGCTTTTAATAAATCAATTATTGTGTTTTTTAATAAATTCTAACCATTTGAATCAGGTATATGCGCGTGAAATAATATATATTTATTTATTTCCAACACCACTATTCCTGTGCAGTAGAGTTACTCCCCTTTACGCGGAATTATTACATTGCTGTTACGGTGAATTCGTGAGCGATCTTTTGAGCAGTTTTACGGATATCCGTACGATAAACACAGTATTTGTTCGGCAGGAAGAGAAATCGTCTCATTTGGTATCGATGCAGGTATGAATTCACTTAAATCACCTAAATTATTGTGTTAATTATGTCAAAGAAAATCTGTTCCAGATCGTACCCGCGCCATGTCGTACCAGACTTGTCTTCATTTGTAACAAATGTAAAATGTAACTTCTGTGATTGATCATAATCATAAACTTAAAAGCTAAGTTACGTTATTAGTTTTAAGTTGATTATACATTTAGGGAGCATTATAATTCACACACCATCTCATTATTAGTTTTGTTAACGTGTTAAAACTGCTATAATTAATTTCAGTTCTTATTTCATTTACATGATTAATATACAAAAAATAAATGGATATTATTATATATAAAGGTTAGGTTCTAGAATTAACCTTTGCAAAATTGAGGATGCAATGCTAAGACTCGGTTATTATGTGTCACAGGTTTTGTGCATACCGGTATTGAAATTCTATTTTATTTACTTTTTTATTTTATAGAGAACATGACTGACAAAGATCTATTGGACAGTGATTATGATGGGATTTCACAAATACATGAGCACAGTTACATTGTGGTAAGTAACATTTTAAGCAGTTGCATGTTGAAGACATTGAATTTGATGGTTAACAATTATATCCTGAATTTAAACTTAATTATTTAATAATACAGAATATACACATGCCCCTACTGTAAGAAATAATATTATTGTTGGAAATGTACTTTGTAAGTATGATGACAAAAATATGTATGTGTCTGTTCATTTGCATAGATATAGGACTCTGACGAGACACAACCACCTTCACCTTTTGGTTGACAGGAATATTCCAGTGAAAGATCAGTTGTTAAACAGCCTTTTTGACAAACAGTATGTGTGACTGCATCTTATTATTAATTTTAATATTACTATTAAAATTAAATTGGAAATTACTTCAGTTGGCAAAGGAATTCCAGTTATTTCATCATATGGCGCTACATTAAAAAGATGACTTAAATGGATGAAATATTAAATGCCCTTACAATTGGCTAATTTTTATCTCAGCATGATTTTTTAGCAAACTTTGAAAAAAGAAACATTGAATCAGTAAAAGCTTGTAGAAAACATTTGCGGTTAAATGTTCTGTTCTTTCAGTTTGTCAGTATCACTTAATTAATATTTGCATGCAGTGCACTATTATATTTCAGCATCTTTGGAGTTCCTTTCATGAAGAAAACAAGCTCTTAATTAATGTATCGACAATGATTTACTAAATCCAAGAAGTTGTTTAAAGATATTGAGCTGTTACATACATTCGCCTATTATGAGTTCGAAACTTCTTACAGTAATTATTATAATATTTTTTTAATTATTTTATTATATGTTTATCTTTTTTTGAATAGGTGTGTGTTAAACTATTCTAACAAATAGTGTTTCTGTTTCATCTTACACAAGTATATAAGATTTAATTTAGCAATGCATTGTCGATCTTTCAGAATTCCTGGTGCTGCCATTCCTAATCAACCGACATATCAGAATTTTGGATAAGAATTCAGATTACTGGCTGCATATTCAACCGTAAGTGTTTTTTCTGTTCAATTTAACTGCTAGTTCATAAATAAAATTTTGTTTAAGAGAAATAATATTACTTAGAAAATGTTCTTAAATACCAGGTTGTATCACATTTGTATTGGGCGGGTGGGGCAGTTGTACATGTTTTGGATAATGTTTTTTTTTTAAATACTAACCAAATAAGTTTTTGTTTTTTCAACATTTATTCTTGTTTTGTTGTACATTATTTCAACTGTGATATTGAATCACATGCACATTTGCAATTTAGAAAAATCAACTTTTTATTGTCTATTTCAGGAATTTTTGGGTCCTGGGTTGGTGGGGGGTAACGTGTTTCAGACCAGAATCCTGCCGGACCATCCAATTGCAAGGACATCTAACATAGCTGAAATGTATCTGTAATGAATTATTAAAAGTTTGGATAAAAAATGTGTTCTTAAATCATTATTTTAAACAAATTATACACCCAGGTTGACTATTTTGAAAAAATGAAAAATGACAATTTTTACACATGGGATTTTTCAATGTTTCCGCATTCACTAACATTACTTTAGACAATGTAAGATAGACAAACCATACATATTTGGAAATGGTTTACTAATATCTATCAGAAAATGTATAATTTTACTGGGTTTATGTCAATTTTCAAAATCAGTGGTTATTGCTACAAATACTACAACATAAAAACACTGTAATCATTACAGATTCTGAATGTATTAAAAAAAACACAATTAAATCCAACTGTAACAAGAAATTATTTAAAATAACGATTAACGTTGTTGGTTTTTAATATTTTCTACAACAAATTAAATTAAAAAACAAATAAATGAGATCAAAAACAAAATGCCAGTCAATGGTACGAACGTACTGAGTTCGATATGAACAAAGTAAATGAAGTATTTCATATGCATTAAACATTACAACTATTGGTCATTTGACATTTAATATATACTTAGAAACACATTTAAGTACTTCGGTTGTGTTCATTTGCATTTGGTTTTACGTATATTGCAACATAAATGCAATAAATAGAGGCATTTTGACAGCAGACTGTTGAAACTCAGTACGAATTTCCACACGACCAATCTGAATGAAATTTGATAGTCTGTCTTGTAATGAATAAAGGGAAATCAACATACAAAATAACATAATTAAAATAACTTACAATTTGATTGCTATCGTTTTTCTAGGTTTATATGAAGTAATTGTTGAAGAAATCACGGTTATCGATCACGCTACCAGCTTAATCGAATTTTCCAATATGGCGCCGTTATTTCGATGAAAATTCCCAAACACGTGCTTTTTAATGTTAAATGCGACGTACTTTATATCGTTTCCAATTTATAATTCTGGTACCAAAAGAAAGATCAGAGCTATTTTTTTGTGATTTTTCAATGCAAAATAATAAAAAAACCATTATATGTTGAAGAAACTTTCATAGACTTTTGGACTACTTTTCGTCGCGTAGAATTAACATAGCACAATTTCGCGAATATCATCGGAAACGTTTTTCATTGGTGAACATAAATATATCAAGATCATTAATATTCAAATGGTTACCAGACAACTCGCCCCAAAGCCAACTCGCCCCAGGACAAGTCGCCCCGAAAATCTGGACAAGTCGCCCCAAATATATTGGACAACTCGCCCCAATCGAAAGACAACTCGCCCCAAATAAAAGACAACTCGCCCCAAATTAAATGACAGCGTGCAACAAAATATTTTGTCATATATATAATACTCTTTGTGAAAAAAATGTATTAAATAACATTTTTGACTTTAAAAGGAATGCTGAATACACAAAACGAATAATACATGGGGAAAAAAATAAAAATAGAAATGTGTTATATTCATAATTTTATTCATAATTTATAACAATTACAGACTCACGATACTAACATTTGTTTTTATTGAAAACATACAAAGCATCAATTTTAGCATATTAAATGAAATAAATAACACAGATTTATGAATGAAAAGACAATTCAAAATATTATCAAACATTTCCATTTATTAACTCATTTTAAAAATAATTTTAAAACACAGTTTGTTATGAGCCTTGATGAATAATATCAAACATTTCAAACATCCGTAATAATTAACACAAACTTTCACAAAATATTTTCAAACATTTCCAACATCTTTAATACTTTTAAAACATTACAAACACAGGTTGTAATGAGCCATGATGAATATTATCAAACATTTCAAACATCCGTAATAATTAAACACAAACTTTCACACAGAAACAAGCTTTTAAACACAATGGTTGAAACATTTCTAACAATCAGAAGAAAAAAACAACAAATGAGCAATAATTTATTTCAATTAAATCTAGCAACTTTCAGGCAGGCATTTGGTCCGTAAATGATGAATATTATCAAACATTTAAAAAATATAATAATGGTAAAACATTACAAACACACAGTAACTTTCACAATATGGGATGAATATTTTATAACAATTATACACATGTGTAAACGTATCTTTAAAGGACACATTTTTATTTATATGTTATACATGTTATTAGAGTTAAGCAGTCAAAAGTATATTTTAAAATGCCAATATGGGTGTAAGACTCGCGTTTCTGACTTGTATGTTTACATCTCGGGTACACCATATGTATGACACCTACTGTTTGATGTTATCTATTACAGTAATTGATAGAAAACACTTATTGATTAACACGTCTGTAATTCTCAATTAAAGGTAAAGTGTGGCAATCGTTATTGTTGTAGACAACATCGGCTCATGTTTGTATCTCGGGTACGCCCTATTTATGACACATATTGATTGATGTTATAATTTACACTAATTGACAATAATTGGTAATAAACACTACCGGGGTTAATAGAAGATCTATCAATATACAAAGATTCGTGCCAAATCTGAAATTTATACTTTATTAGAACATTTTAATACAGAAAAAGATTTAATTCAAGCACGTACACAGTATCTTTAAATAAGAATCCTTAAATGTTAAATGTTCTTTTTATAGGAAAGCTTAAATGTTATTTATCAATAGTAATAATAATTAACGTAATATATAATTGTTTATTAAAAGTTAGATCTCATATATAATAATTAACTTAATATATAATTGTTTATTAAAAGTTAGATCTCATATATTAAACTCGCATCGAATATGTTAAGAACATTCTCCGTAAGTAAACTAAATTCTATGAATCACATTTCCTTGACATGCTTTTTAATTGAAATATGTATAATGTTTATATGGCTATGTACTGATTGTATTCGACAATCAAATTGTGTGTCTGTCTGTCTTAACGATTTTTTTTATTATTCCGTTATCAGTTTAAAAATGATGGTATTAAGATGTTACTAAACAGTAAATACCCAACGCGCGGTCCAGCGCAGATTAATGCATCTGTCCGCTCGATAAATAATGTTATACACTAGGTATTCTGTGCATTTATAAACGCGTAAAATTCCTAGCAATACAGGTAAAGTCATTATTTTATGTGGATATCACAGTACAGTTAATAAATTTCTATATCTTCTAATCACAGCATACGAAATTTTATAATTCCGAAGTAATCTTATTTACTGAAATATGATCTACGGTAGCGGTAGCTAGAATGGTATTATAATGGGGCACTATTAAGTTCGCAGTAATATGTTCTTTAAATAGAGATAGTTTAATTAGAGGCGATAATAAAGTGTGAAGGTGGATATTAAGAAATAAGATTCATATTCGCATGACACTGGCAGTATACACGCATTTTCAATAAGAAGAGGCCAACATAGAGTACGATATTTACAATAACTCAATCAATTATGAAAAAATATTAATAAACATTATTGGTGGTAGCATTCGTCTTATTTGATAATATGTTGGTTCTGTTTCAATTTAAAGTTTAGCATATCCCGACAAACGAACCTTACATGTCAAACTGAACGGCTTTTTGTCAATTAACAGCGATATCTCAATAACCAATAGCGTCAGAATTACCACAACAAAATGCTGTTTTAAAAATATGTCAAGCACATACACTTAACAAACAATACGATATTTCTTTATTTGGTGTCGAGTTTTCACGCCTTTTTTGACAAAGTAATTATTTTTAAAATATGCGACTTATGTATATACATGAAGGATATTAAATAAAAGGTTAATGTAAATTCTTATCATAAATATAAAATGCACATTTTATCATAATATTCAATCATTTCAGCAGATAGTAATGTTCAATACTAAGGATTTATACAAACGTTTAAAATATATTTGTACTGACAAGTAAAAAAAACTGTAAACACATTCAATATTACACCATGAGCAATAGTTTAAAGCGGTATACATCACCCAAATAACGCAAAGATAACGGTCCAGTGACTTCTGACATTTATCTGAAAAGTTTTATGATCGTTATCAGGTCGTAAAACACATCTGTTATGTGTCACCGGATTAACGGACATTGGTTGATTACCCGATAATATGCAAGTATCCAACAATTTAGATTCATTATTTATGGGGAAACAAAAGCTGCCTGACCTAAAAAATGTAAGACACAACAAATAATTATATTATAAGTTTACTTACCAGAATCACAGCCTATGTGTTGCCATCGCTCGCAGGCATCGCAAGAAACAGCACGTTGCCTCTGCCCAACTGTCTTTCCACAATGTATACAATTTGCCACTTCTGCCATTGCAGAAACACAAACACAAAACTAACTAACACTAGAAAATTATTGTATCCGACATCAAATAAGCACATATATGTTTGAACACATGGCAGATGCACTGAAACCCACACAACTATATAGCAATCGTATTCCAAGTCACAAATAGTATTGTCCGACACAAACAAAACACATACTTTGGGCTCATTCAGATACCCTCTTTATATATAGTCAGCCCTTATAATTACTTTGCAAACAGCATTGTTGTCTGGTTAAGCGTGTTACCTTATTTATTCTTTAATCACGCCAAACTGTCATACCGTTTGTCTTATTAATCAATCTTTGACCAGACAATGAAAGCATGCCGGCTTAATTAATTTTCGTAAATTCACACGTTTTCAAAACATAACTAACACAAAGACATTCCATTATTCTTTAATTAAACCAAACTATCATACAAAATGTCTCATTAAACAATCTTTGAACTGAAAATGAAAGCATGCCGTCAAAATAAACGTTTAACATTTCACACGTTTTCAAAACAAGACGAACTAAATGGGGCTTATTTTAATAAACCCAATCATAAAAAAGCTAATAACAATTTATTACTAAAAGCAATCCGGTATGTAAACAATTATTGAATTACAAAGTTTTAACAATATGAAATGAAAAAAAAAACATCATACAACTACATTTCCTAAAAACAATAATCACGAATATTAATACATTAAACTTAACAAATTTTATATGAACAAAATTTCTATAATACTATATATAAGAAACAAAATTGGGGCGAGTTGTCTTTCGATTGGGGCGAGTTGTCCAACATATTTGGGGCGACTTGTCCAGATTTTCGGGGCGACTTGTCCTGGGGCGAGTTGGCTTTGGGGCGAGTTGTCTGGCTCCCATTCAAATGACCTTGTCAGGTCGCAAATGTGTTGTAAACAACCGGGTGTCAGCGCAGGTACTCGAAAATGCAGTAAACAAAGGAAATGGGACACAGACCAAATACCTATCAATATACAATATATGTATATTGATAGGTCTTTGCACAGACGTTGTACTTGAATCCAATATAGATTGTTAAGCAGCGAATATAAACTAAATATTATTAAAATTTATGATATATTAAAGAGAATTTATTTTTCTTTCAATCTGCATTTATATTATTTTGATTTTATTTAAGATACTTTATAAAAATAACTTGCAATGGAACCACTATGCAGATTAGCTGATTTTCTTAGATCTTTCACTGATAAGATAAGATCTGCTGGGGTTGCTAATATTAATAATATATAGGTTTCATTCAATCGTAATACACATACATATAATTAAATTTTGTTTAATCACAGAGGTTTGTGATATTAAAAATAGTACGACGTTGTGTCAGAAATAAAAGTATTGACGGTTGAGTGTTGATTTTCCATTAAAATGTAAACAAACTTATGAGTGTTATTATACTGTCCCAGTATAATATATTAATAAATGTGATATAAAAATACATATTCACTCGTGTATGTATTAACTTTGAAGTAAACACCCCCAGTGTGCTAATGTTTGTATCCCTACCGAGATGCATGCAAAATGCAAGTTCAAATAAGCCAAGCTTTAAAAAAAGTTTGTAGCTTTTAATTACAACTTCGCTGAAATGGTATATGAAATAAATTTTAACCTTTTAAATCTGCACGTATAGACAACAGCCCTAGCTGTATTTATCCAGGAAAGTTGGTTAGTCAGTTCGTTAAAACCACTACTATACTATAACACTTTCTTGATTTTCAGACTTTTTTTTTCAAAATTAAGGGCCATGGACAAGAGCGCTTCCACATGGTGTGGCCTGGATGTAGTCTAACATAAGTGCAATTATTCATTTAAAAAAATACTTGGAATGATTATTATATTGCACCTCATATGGTCACTATGTCAGACTATAACTGAACGCTCTTCATCCGCGAGACGACAACGCTTTCACTTTGTACAGAAGCAGTTATAAATTATACCATAACCGGTGTTCCTCGGTTATTAATGCTGACCTGAACAATGTAAACAAACGAGTCCTGCCGAGCGGATAAATTGCATTTGATTTAAAATGAAGGTAAATACTTTTGTTATTAATCTAACATACGTGTGGAACAATTTAACTATGAATAAGGGCATATAATATGTGAAAACGGGAGGTCCGTACCAATAGCAAAACTCTAGTGGTTTTGGCTATAAGTATGGATCCGTACCCCTAGAATAAACAATGTATAGTACCATATGGAATTATAGAAAAGATATGTTTTGTAGTTTAAGGGGACAGAACTTGAAAATTCGGGAAGAAAAGGGAATTTATTCACTTTGCACCTAGGCCACTCCAAATTGATTTGTTGGTCAACGGATTTTTAAAAAAAATAGTTGAATAGGCGAGGGAAAAAAAATCTTTAGCTATATTGATGCATATGTACATGACTTTTAAAGGAATATTTATGAACAACAGATACATTTGCATCAGATTTTCATCCGGGGACTCAAGAAAATATCATAACACACTTTATTCAAAAGGTTGATTCTTATTGGTTCTTATACAGCTGGGGCTCAACTAGAGCCAATCAAAAGACTTGTTGCATTATTGAAGCCTCATTGAGTCATTCGGTTTAACTCGGCGTACATCGGTACACTTTTGACTCGTACTTATCGTGATTAACGTATGCGTTAACGGATTCCTTTCAGCAATGCGTCCACTGCCGGACGCGCGGATATTTATTAACTGATTAGAATCTGTTTTGTTTTTACATAATCGTTGTTTGTACGAATATTTTTCATTTCAAAAGTTTTCTGTAAAATTCAAATCGTAAAAACGACCCTTATCTCTTGCACTGAGTAAAGTTCATTAAACATGTTAAATACTGAAGATGGCGTTCATGTCAATAATATTCATGATATTTCCATATGCGAGTGTGATTGTAAACACAAGTTTCTGAAAGCAGTGCGAAAAGGGGATTTACGCAAAGCCAATAAATCTGCGCAGATTTTTGTTAATATTGACAATAAACTGCATGTTTTCTTACCGTTAGTATCTGACAGTCCGTTGGTCACTTTGTGGAAGATCTTGCAATTAGTCCGTTTAAGTTATTATTGCCTTACACTTTTCAATATAAATTTATGAACTTTAAACAAAATAAGTAACTATCTAACTATTTAACTGACTAACACGCGCGTTTTTTTTCCCAATATCCGAGACATTTTACTTTCGCGCTTTGCCCTTAATGTCTGGCTTTTAAAGTTTACCGCTTTTTTTGCGAATACAATGACGTTTACATATGAATTGGCCAATGAAAATTTCGGCGGGATGACGTCAGGCGCCAAAACTGGCGCGTGGTTTTTCCCGGTATAGACCCAATGTGTCAACGCTGTAAATGCGCGCTTAGCATTGTGGGAAACGGACTATTTCCAGCATGGCGCCCGTAAACATTATGAACACGGAAATAAAAATAGTAATTAATTATTATCAAAAACAGGCCTCATCAAACCGGGTCAGCCATGATATATTCTTGGATGCAGTTTGTGCTTCAAAAGGAGCTACTATTCATGCCAGCCTATCGATGTTATATTCACTAATCACGTTGCAACGACGGTTATCTTCGAAATAATAAATACATATTTACAATTTA